>NW_021604566.1:13343101-13366238 GCF_004785775.1 Grammomys surdaster
TCTTTCTTTCTTTCTTTCTTTCTTTCTTTCTTTCTTTCTTTCTTTCTCTCTCCTCCTCCTCTTCCTCTTCCTCCTCTTCCTCCTCCTCCTTCTCAGATCTTAATGTATTCAGGACCTCAACTTTAGCCTTCATCTCTTCTCAGTTTGGAATCTGCCCTATTCATTAATCTTTTCTCATGCTGTCTTAACGGGTAAGAACTACTAATCTACATGCTCAGTCCAAACCTCCTGAGCTTCCTATATGCAGTAGCTTATGGGGCATGCATCCTTGGAAGGTCTAATGGCATTTCAAACGCAATCCTCATAAAATGAGATCAAGCAGTATGCTTCTCTCATGTTTTGATTAAACGTTGTTCATCACTCAAGTGTGAGATCTGGAGTTCCCACCCCCCCCACTCCCCATCAGCCTAGCTAGGCTAGTCACTTCTGCCTTCTCAACTTTTTTCCCCGTCTCTCTGCCTCATCACACATCAATACTCCCGCGTAGCTTGGCTGTACTCATAACAGTCTACCACCATTGACAAAGCTATTTCTGTTAAGAGAGGCAGAATGTCATGGCTCCTCGGGACTGACAATACACAAGTCACGAAACTCCTGTGTCCTGTTCTCTGCCACTCTTGCAGTCCAGTCCTTTGCCCCATGTCTCCAATTTTTCAGTAATGAGAAAACTGATTTACTTGTAGTGTACACCTCTATGCCTTTGTCCTGATCTGGACAGGAAGGTTAATGGGTGTTTAGTTCTGCAGTAGCACACTGTATAGAATGCACTGTATAGAATCCTTTTCCGTGGATAATCTGGGGCGGGGGGGGGCAAGACAAGTTTTCCTTACATCAGGGATCTTGTTCCACTTTGGTCCCCAGAATCTGCTATGGTAGAAAAGACATGGTGTGTGGTGAACATAGTAGAAATGCATCAGAAGTGCTTTACACGAAATGGCCTCGCTGTCTGCACAAGTTGGTGACTTTTTAAGACGCCCGCACCCTTGGGGCTTCAGTCTTCCCGCTGTGCAGATGAAGGGCAGCAGGGTGGCTGGTTGCCCGAGGGCTGGGCTGGGTGGCTGCCCGCGCGCCTGCGCCCTCTGCTGCTCCTGTCCTGGCGCATCTCTGTGCGCGTGTGTCTGTCTGGGGAGAAGAGGCTTGGGTGACAGGCCAGAGGTTAGGGAAAGAGTTAGCTAGCTCTACTCGTAGTCTCACTTGCTGATTTCTCGGCGGCGGGACCGAGATCGCCTCCGCAGGCGGCAGACCCATCTTCCCACACAGCCGCCGTCCTACAGCCGCCGCTCTTCTCCCAGCCCGGCAGATTGGTCGTCACTCTCGCTAGTGAGTTGCGAAAGCTTGTGCCCCCAGTAGAGCAGCGAGCTGTCTCTGGAGGCTCTGTTCTCCTACGGGCTACGCGCGCGTGTGTGAGTGCGTGTGCGCGCAGGGGTTGTCCCTGGGATTCCGCTTTGGTTCGGAGAGCTCGGGGCGGGGATCCGCGTGTCCATCCCATCCGAGTCTGCGCCGCGATGCGGCTGCTCCCCCAGCCAGGGGCTCCGACGCCGGGATTCCCCAGCTCGGCGTGCAGCCACGAGTGGATTTCCCCGGGAAGGCTCAGGGGTGAGCGGGCGGAGCCCAAGACCCGGCTTGCAAGCCACTGGCAGGCTGGGGATCTGGTAGAGAGTAAGGTCCGGAACAATCCTGGGAGATACAGTGGCCGCCACCCTTCGGTCAGCCCCTCCGCCTCTCTCATCCTTTTTTCTTTTCGCAGCAGCATCACAAAAGCTCAGCACGAAACCCAACGCTGCAGAATCCCAATGCCTCCCATCTGGTGCACTTCGCCGCGGGGGCGGGAGGAGTATAGGGTTCCCCAAGATTAGGGATGGAGTTTACAGCGGGGGCGCACCTGTGTTAGCGCTCGCTGAATTCAAACCAAGTGCTGGATCGCACAAGCAGTTCCAACGTGAACTCTTTGGTGTGTGTGTGTGTGTGTGTGTGTGTGTGTGTTACTTCAGGCCTTTGCACATCTCACGTTCTCGGAGTGTGCTTGGTTAATAGCACACCTCCAGGCCGGCGCGCCCGTGCTGAACCGTTTCGGTGGGCTCCTCGCGCACGCTGTGCCAGCTTGCCAGCCTCTCTTTGTTTGGTTGTGGCTTCACCCAACCATTTGCAAAGCAAATTGATTTTCGGTTTCGCTCAACATTGCGCTCTGGGACTTAACGTGGGCCACAGCCTCCAATGCCCTTGTTACTTGTAATTGAATATAGTTCTTTCCGGCAACGGGCTATTTTTAGTGTAGAGAATAACCTCGCAAGTATGCTGACCGGGGAGGAGGGTTGAATAAGTAGGTGTTTGATAGAGGAGACGCATTCACATCTCATCGCGCACACGTGCTAGCGTACAAGTGTGCACACACATTTCTACACGTAATTTTCTTTCTACCGCGTAAAAAACGTATTTTAAAATTTGAGACCAGGAATGTATTGTGTGCTTGTAAAAGAGAAAAAAAAAACTTTCCTTTGTTCTTCTGGGAATCTTCTATTTTGAGTCATGGAGTAGGAGTACCAAAAGGTTGCAATTAGTTCACTCGAATAAAAGACACGGCCTTCTGAGTCAGAGCTGCTAGGTTGATAATTATTAACATATAAAAGCAAATGCACTGTTTAAGGCAAAAGGGGCGGGGCGGGGGCAGACCCGCCGCAGACAATGAGCGTGAGTCTTGGCGGACCGCCTGCTGCTCATTGTTCCGGGACTTGAGGCTGCAGTCTCTGCCGGTTCCTCCTGCACAGTTCAGCTCTTGGCTAGCACCTCGGTCCTTCTGTGGACCACGGGGTTACTTAGCACTAGTCCCCGGGCGCGGGGGTGCCAGCCCCAACTGCAGCCATCCTTCTCTGACCATCCATTCTCTGCTTTACAGCTCAGCAGCTTCACGATCCTGTGTGTCACAAGCCTTTCGGTGGGCACCGAACACGCCTGGGACCACAAAGTGAGATGTTGTTCGGACAATTGCTCTAAGTGACTCCACACTGGGCCCAGGTCGCTCTAGCTTCTGGCCACCGTCTGAGAGGCGGCGGCAGAGGGGATGAGCACCGGACGCGCAAAGCGCCTACCGCGAGCTATCCCCGGGAGGTGGACTCCAAGCAGGGCTCCTCGAAGGACCGCGCGGACCTTTACCTCCCCCGGTACAAGGTGGCGAAAGCTTCCTGTTGCGCCTTGAGTCCGGATGCTCTGGGCATCTCCCTGCTGCTGAGATGTTCCGCTTCCAGTCTCTGCCATCCCCAGCCCGGGTCTCAGGAGGGGTGGACTGAGTGGGCCCCGCATCAGCCCCTTGTGCAGGTGGATGAAAAGTGCCGGAGGCCTTGCATGGGATCAGCGACCACACTTTAAGAGCCATGGACGAAGGGGCTGCGCAGTCCCTGGCCCAAGAGCAGCTAGAGGCACCTTCCTTAGTAGGAGCTGTCCAAGAGAAGTTCGAGTCAGAATCCTTCAGGTCTAAGAGTTTACCGGTCCTGCACAGCGCCTCCTGTCGACAGAATCTCAGTGCTGGGAATGCAGACGGCAAACTGGCCTTGGGCTGCGCTGAAGTTTCAGGTCGCCAAGAGATGCACCTAGAACGGAACTTGATAGTCCCCAGCCCTTCTGCTCCATCCACTTCGGCAGGCACTACAACGGAACTTATGGACTGTAACCACAGGATGGACCCCAGCAAAACTGTGTCAGTATCTTCCACTTTGGCCACACTCCAGGAGAGAAAGTGTCTCTACGTGGTCCTTACGGATTCTCGCTGCTTCTTAGTGTGCATGTGTTTTCTGACTTTCATCCAGGCCTTAATGGTCTCTGGGTACCTGAGCAGTGTCATCACCACCATCGAAAGGCGCTATAGCCTGAAAAGTTCTGAGTCAGGGCTGCTGGTCAGCTGCTTTGATATAGGAAACCTGGTGGTGGTGGTGTTCGTCAGCTACTTTGGTGGCCGTGGGCGAAGGCCCCTATGGCTGGCGGTGGGTGGACTTCTTATCGCCATCGGGGCTGCGCTCTTCACTTTACCTCACTTCATCTCGCCTCCCTATCAAATCCAAGAGTTGAACGCTTCGGCCTCCAACGATGGCCTTTGTCAGAATGGCAACTCCACGGCCATCTTGGAGCCTCCTCCCTGTCCCAAGGACTCGGGAGGAAATAGTCACTGGATCTACGTGGCTTTATTCGTTTGTGCACAGGTTCTCATTGGAATGGGCTCCACACCGATTTACACCCTGGGACCAACCTATTTAGATGACAACGTCAAGAAAGACAATGCATCCTTGTATCTAGGTAAGACTTGCAATTCTCAGGCATGTCATTGACTCACACTGACATTCCTTTTCTTCCCCAAATACAAAGGAGCACAATCTTTTGTAATTTGAAATATATTAAGCATTATGGTTCACTACTTTTGAGTTCTGTTTCTAGTGTGGTATGTTTTCAGTTTGGGATAAAGAGTTCTTTGAACTAATTTTCAGATAAATTTCACAGTTGTCTTTTCCCACCCAATACAAAGGCTGAACAATAGGGTAGAATAGACTTTTCCTCTTGCTGTCCACCTTTGGGAAATCTCTATTTGTCAAGTTTATCTTCTAAGCTTTCCTTCCTAGAAATGACCAGAAGGGAGGAGAGCTCACCAGCAGTTTTGAGTCATCGCTTTTCGTTGCTACCTCTGTTTCTCATCTCCAAAAGCAGATGCTTGGGTAGCCAGACCACATATGCTTCTACACCTGTATTCTGAAACATGTCTGCATCACCCAGCACCAACTAAGCATGCAAACCAGCAGATGACTAAGTTCTGTCTGCCACGAGGAAGCAACAGCATGGCCATGGGCTTATCTGGGGCTGTTTTCACTGGGCTTGTTTTCACTCACTGACTGGAGTTTGTGAGAGTCCATTACTGTCATTACTGTCTTCTAAGAACACAGGCTCTTGGGTTTCATTCCTTGACTTTCATTGAAGAGCACAGCAGACAGAGGTGTTTGAGATAAGTTCAGGGTACCCATGGGAGGTCAGCCAGGTAAGGGACAGGGCTAACTGACTTCCTAGAAGTAAATTTGGTGGTTGTCAGCATCTCTCTGTAGTTAGTAACTGTTCCTTCAACAGTGCACTAAAAGATGGATTTGAACCCTGGAAAGGAACAGTGCTATACCGGCTAAGTGCTCTGTTTCCTGATTTGCTGGAGTCCACCTAAACACTTAAAACACCTAAAGGCACTGTGTGTGTGTGTGTGTGTGTGTGTGTACATCTGTGTATACACCACAAGACAACCTTGGACGTTGTTTCTCCCCTGCCCTTACTAAGACTGAGTTCCTGGCTTAGAACTCACTAAGGGGCTCCTCTATCGGGCCAGTATAAAAGTTCTTATCTTTACTTAGGAACTTCTTAGGTCTGTGTCGGTAGGTTTCCTGATGTCTGAATGGGATTTTCCATGAGAGTGGAGGAGATAGTAAGTGCAGGAGGGCTATACTTTGCCTTCAGTTCACCCACTGGCCTGGAAGAGTATCTAATGTCACTTCATTAGTAGATATACCCACAAGATTTGTTTCCTGTGGATGGAGGAGACTAGTTAGAGCACCTCCATGTCTTCCAACACTTAATGAAGAAAGCTGAAACAATGGTGAAATGAATATCAATATACCCACTCACTAGACTTAATAATTCTTCATTTTATCAGCTGTGAATGATGACCTGAGCCTGTAATTCCAGTACTTGGGAGGGCGAGGTAAGAGGATTGCTATGAGTTTAAGGTCCACCCTGGGCTACATGGTGAGTACTAGGTCAACCAGGGCTACATGGTGAGATACTGTCTCAAACAACAACCAAAACTTTTCTTTGTCATGCTTACAAGCACTCCCGTGTGTGTGTGTATTTGACGTGGGGAGTTCAGCATACCTTTTCTAGAAAGAAGGGTATTCTGGGATTGGAGTGTAGCTGAGCTGTAGAATACTTGTCTCATGGAAGATGCCCTGGAATGGCTCTCTAGAACTACCAGTCAGTAGATAAACAAACAGGGAAGCAAGTAAATGCATTCTTTCCCACACTGGCAGATGACCCACATGGTAAGAAAGTTAAGAACTGTACCTAATACCATCAGACACCTTTCCAAGTTCAAATTTCAATTGCCACCCAAAATCTTTTATAATTACTAATGTTAAAATCAGGAATTCCTCAAAGGTCACGTCACTTATTAATATAATTACACTTGGCCATTTGCCACTGTAGCTTTCATAATGCAGAACAGTGTTTCAGCCTCTTGTGTGTGTGTACGTGTGTGTGCGTGTGTGTGAGTGTGTTTGTGTGTGAAGTAGACCTTTTGACTTTTTTTGAAATAATTTTAAATTGATGACTGCCTCAGGATACATTTTTAAGGAAGCCCCACCATAATTCTGACTTACATTAAATGAATTTTAGTAATCAAAATAAGATTTTTTTCTTAGAAAAGGGCTCACAGTGTAATCTGGGATGGCCAAGATTCATTAAGTATGTAGTCCAGGCTGGCTTTAAACTTTCAATACTTCTGCCTTGACTTCTTGAGTGCTAAGGTAGCAGGCACATACCAACACATCTGATCAAAACCTTTAAAATTGGCTTCATAGGCTCTTTCTGAATGAATTAAGATCAGGAAACTACTAAACAGTATACAGAATACAAGTATCCCAGAATACAAGCAATGTTAACCAGTCAGAATGTGGGAATTCCTTTCTAGTGAGTAATGACAGCAAAACACCTCATGTTATTCCTTCACAAAGGTATGTTCTATATTATCCACCTCCTTCCTCTCTTTGCTGACCTTCCTAGTCAGTCTTTCCAGCAAACAGCAAGAAGAAACCTACTACCAGATAGTCCCTTAGAAACTGAGGCTCTGCATATAGAGAAAGCTTTGTCAGTATTAGTAATAAGTTGGGTGGGAAACAGCCCATGATTTGTAGATATATTTCAGAGAGGGGTATATATGTGTGTGTGATACTATGTTGGCAAATATATATATATTTTTGAACCACAGGGAAAGGAGGAAAATGGACACCCAATGAGGATAGAAAGAAGGATGCATTTCTAGAATAAAGAGTCACCGGTGGGACTGGCAAAATGGCTCAGTGGTTAAAGGCGCTTGCTGCCAAGTCTGATGACCTGGGTCTGATTCCTGGGATTCACTTTGTGGAAGGAGAAGAGTTACTTTTAAAAGTTGTCATCTGACTTCCACACACATGTTGTGCCATATGCTTCCTCCCTCACCAAAGTAAATGAGGTGCAATAAAACCCTTTTAAAGCTACTTGTCCACTTGGAGGACACTGGTGATGAATGATGCTTGGGATGGGCTGTCTGTCTGTCAAGTGGTGCAGGCCCCAGCTTTGCCCTGGAGCAACCACTTAGTCATGAGTCCTGACTCACATCTCAGGAAGGACTGGAGTTGGCCTGAACCACAGACAGAGCAGTGGAGTTGGAGGCGATGGCCCAGATTCCATCCTGATGCTCGCGGGGCATTTTCACAAACTCCTTCACTTCACCTGGCTTCTGTCTCCAATGTGAATGATGGCAGCTTTCCCTCAGTACTTTGTAGACTAAGTGATTTCATGTGTATTGTGTATAAGAGTCTGTGAACGGCATGGGTGATGCTTCATTGTCAAAGCAGAACTCAAGCTCATCCTAGACATGGGCAAGAGGGGAGTACATGATGGTTTAGTACTATATTTATCTTCTCCTTTAATAACCAGAAATGAGAAAGAAATATTGTGCAAGAAACCAAAGGATTATATAGGGAATCACTCCCTCAAAACAGGACACAGGAAAGTCTTGGTCAGCACTTGAGCAATGTTGTTTCCTAATTACATTTTATGAGGCCTCAGTGTGTTGCCATTAGAAGATTCTGTTTGTCCCCTCGGATGACTATCGCTCATTAATGTACGTCACGAAGGGTGCTTATGGCTTGTGCAATGCAGCACAAGCTCTTTTAAGTGTGAGGGGTTTGTGGTGGCCCCATCTCATGACTGTGGTTCTTTTTTTAAATATATGGACTACACTTTGAGCAAAGGACATTCTAATAGTGACAGAATTCAACAGACTTGCAGCAACCTGGGATCTAGGAAGGAGCCAGGCTGAGAGTTTACTTCTGAGTGTGTCCTCACCCCCAAAAGCAAGAGGAGGTGCATTAATGCCCCTGTATATCTTGAAGAGTGGCAGAGGAAGCAGGGGCAGGAGTCAAGTAAGGGAAGCATCAGAGTAAGAGTTTATTTTCCCTGAAGACTTTCGAGTCGTTTTAAAATTCTGCTTTAAATTTGTCTGTCCTCTTTACAATGTGTTTATCTTTGTAAGCCATCTAAAATCCTTTTGGAAGTAGGCTTTGTGCAAAGCTTGAGTAAATGGAAAAAGTAATCTCCACCAACAATGAATGTGAGACAGAATGAATATTAGGGAATTTCAGGAAACAAATTCAGGCTCGTGGAGAAAATCTACTGGAACAGTGTGGGGCAGTCAGGGACAAGGGGCAGGTAAGAGCTCTGTGGGAGGCTGTGCAAAAGCTCCCCACATACCTGGGACAGCTATGTCCATGTTAGACCATGTGTGTCTTCTGCATGTCTAGCAGGGGGCTGGGCTTGTCTGCTGTGCTGGTATGCTGGTGGTTTGTTGGTTTAGACCTCTAAGGCAAGTTATCAGACCACGAGGCTGAGAAGCAAATGACTTCAGCGTCCAGTAGAACAGCATGAGTTTCTGACCTTAGGGGAGAAGTCAGTGGTTGGGTGGTACTGATTTTTTTTTCAGCCCAACTGCTGGTAAAGAGAGCATTTTTTTTAGAGTTAGTATTCTTGCTCTTTCAAATTCATGGAGCTTTCAAATTGCTATTTTCACATGTGTAAGTTCCTAAATATATAAATACATAAACACAACCTGCTCAGTTCATATAATGCTGCTTGTATGTCAGAAGCAAGACAAGCCACACTTCCTCTCTCCTCACCCGAGGCTTGTGTGCACAGTTGCGTTTCCCTCTGTGGGTGGGACTCTCCGTGTGAGAAGCTCACCCAGCCGTGCAGTTGCAAGTGGGGAACACCAACACACCCACAACTCCTTTCTGCTTCTTTTCCGTGTTTTGCTTGTTTTAATTTTTGGAGAAGGTCTCATGTGGCTAAGGCTGGCCTTAAACTCCTGATCTTCCTGCCACACCTCCCAAGTGCTGGATTACAGATATTCTGTCTGTCTGGACCGATTCCTTTTTTGTTGGTAATCTAGAAATAGTAACAGTACACTGAGCCTGTGGGTCAGATACCTGTGAGGTCTGTTTTGCATGAGGTTTTGGACAACAAGGGACAGATAGAAAGGCAGACATATTGGCCCCATGCAGAGATTCAAACCAAGATGTATTCATTCTATTCAGTCCCAATTTGTCAAAATTATTATTAAATGGGCAAAGAAACCAAGCTTTCAAAGGATTAAAATATTAGTGCTGTGAATAGTGTGTTTCCTCAACACCATCCAACAGCCCCACTTCTAGTATAGATTTAAAATAAAACTATTGGAAACAATGTTTTGAAATATTTATACACTCTTGTTTACAGCAGCACTATTCACAGTAGACTAGAGTTGGAAATCAATGTCTACCAGCAAGAGAGAAGCTAAACAGAATGTCTTACAAGCAGACAATGAGATATCATTCAGCCACAAAAAGGAAGGGAATTCAGACACCTAACACGACACTGATAGCCTCAAAGTCTTTATGATGAGTGAAATTAGCCATTCACACTAAGCTTAAAACTGCATGATTCAACTTATACACTGCCTAAAGTAGTTAATTTCTAGAAACAGAATGACTTATATGGATTATAAACCCAGATGTCTTTCCAAAAGTCCTTATTACTGTTTGCATAGGAATTCTGAAGATTCCAAGTACTGGGAGGTTAGGACCACCTGGGAGTGTGTGCAACCTCCCCACACCTGTCGATTACTGGACAGCTCTAGTTCAACTCTGAGGATTACTTTTCTAAGTGTGTGCATTCCTTCTGGGCATAATTTTAAAAGTAAGAGGAGGAAGAGGAAAAGAGAAAGAAGAAGATGAGGAGGAGGAAAAGAAGGAGGAGGAGGAAAAGAAGGAGGAAGAGAAAGAGGAGGAGAAAAAGAAGAAGAGGAAGAAGAAGGAGGAGAAAGAAGAGGAGGAGAAGGAGAAGAAGGAGAAGGAGAAGAAGAAGTGTTTGTAGAAGGAAGACAAGTGGATTGTAGAGTAGGTATTTTAGGGAAGCACCCAGGGAGAGAGCGTGAGAGGCAACTTAAGGGTCCAGGGTTGTTCATGTGGGTCTTTTTGTGATTGTGAGACTGATATCAGTAGGTGCTGCTGTGTCCCTTAGCTTGTGTTGGAACCATGTGTTTTCAATTTCTCATTGCCAGAAAAAAAAACCAAACAGGTAGGGGATTCCACAGTAAAACACACTGGGATTCCACAGCTGCCTGGTACAGGCAATTTTGTAACTATCAAGAATTACCAGTCCTGAAGTTCTTTTCCCAGAGAAAACTACAAGGATTTCAGCTCATTCCAAATCAGTGGTTCTCGATCTAGGTGACTTCACCCATCTTCCAGGGACATATGACAACGTTGGGAGTCACTTTTGGTTGTCATAACATGGAGGAGGCCCACTGGCATTTAGTGATGTTTAGGCCACAGACAGATTCTGCTAAATATGCTACAATGCCCCAGAGGGACTCACTTCAATGAATTAGCCAGCAGAAAATTGTCAATAGTGATACTTTTTTTAAAAAAAATCTTTCAGAGCCAGGCAGTGGAGGCACACGCCTTTAATCCCAGCACTTGGGAGGCAGAGGCAGGAGGATTTCTGAGTTCGAGGCCAGCCTGGTCTACAGAGTGAGTTCCAGGACAGCCAGGGCTACACAGAGAAACCCTGTCTCGAAAAAAAAAATCTTTCAGGTTATGTATGCTTTCCTGGGGTCCTCAGACCTCTGGATCATAGTCATAAAAAAGGTCACAGGCTCAAAAAAAGGATAGACTTGCATGTTGAAAAGCCATCAAGAAGAGGAAGCATGTGAGCAGGAAGACATTCTAGCAAGGGAGAGAGGAAGCAGAGAGTACTCACCTCATTCCCTGCTACATGTAGGCCTATACTGTGCTGTGCTGAGAGACAGTGCATGATAGTGGGTTATCTTAAAATATTTATCGTGTTATTGTTTTATTTTTTTGAGATTTTCATGTAATATTTTTTCTATCATGTTCTTTTCCATTTTTCAGCTCCTCCCAGACCTTCCTCTCTTCCCTTCCTACACAACTTCATGGTCCTTTTTCTCTCTTAAAACAAAACAAAACAAAACAAAACAAAACGACAAACTCAACTGAAAACTCAGAGTTGTATTTGGTAGCACATGATGTTATTGGGGGTATTGTCCCCCCCACTATATGGTGACTCTGTTTCAGTTCATTTTATACATGTATGTATTTTAGAACATTCCTATAATAGAACATTCCCATATGGCTTTTTAGAAGGACTTTAGCATTGGTTATCCTCCCCATATTTCCTCCTCTACCTCATCCTCCACCCTAGCCCCTTTAAATTTTCTGTTCTAGCTCTTCCTTTATTTCTTTATAACACTATATTCTATTTTCCCTTTCTCGGAAGATCCCCTCCTCCCTCCGGTCCCTCACTATACCTAACCTTTGTGGTATTCTGAATGAAACACACATATTTAAAGCATAAAACTTTTAAAAGGCTAAAAGCTTTTGTCGTCATTTTCTTTTTCTCATTATTATTGTTGTTGTTGCTGTTGTTGTTGTTGTTGTTGCTGTTGTTGTTATAGTCAAGGTCTCTCTCACTTTGTATCCCTGGCTGGCATGTAGAACAGGCTGCTCTCCAACAAAGACTTTGTGAACTACCTGGTGTGGGTGCTGGGAACTGAACTCAGTTCATACTGCAAGAGCAATATGAGCTCTTAACTGCTGAGCCATCTCTCCATCTCTAGTGGGTTATAGTTAATGGACGCAAAAATATTGAGGCTTTCATGATTTCTATGGTGACTTTAGACTTTCTGGACCATATTCTTGGATTAGAGAATATTGTAATGTTGGGCTCTGTGTGTGTGTGTGTGTGTGTGTGTGTGTGTGTTTGTAATTTTTAATAAAAAAGGAGGAGGAACATTCCCCATTTTCAAGCTCTCTTTTAGGGATGGTGACTTCAATTAAAGAAAATATTCAGGCAAGGGATTCTGCAAAACCATAAAGTAACTAATCAGCATCTAAAGAGAGTTCATCCCCTAAATAGTTAGGCCCTTGGAGGAGATGTAGGATGGATGGATTTAATGAGGGGTAATAGACCTAATTTCTCTTAAAACAACTGAATGCTGAGATTATGGAAAGACAAAATGACAAAACATCAAGTGAACAGCAACAACACAATAACTCTGATGTAGTCTCAAATGGGGGTGTCTAACAAGGGCTGTTTTCACAGCAAACATTTCTGCGTTTAAAACATGCCAGCATTGTGTACGTGTAACCAGCACATTTTATTTATAAAAGAGCTCAGGATCACAGCTACCCAACCCATAGCCCATTTAATAGTCAAAGAAATCAAGGTTAACTCATGTGTTCAGAGTCACTCAAAAACCATCAAAATTGGGACTTCATATGAAGCTGCAGAGGCTGTGACCTCTGACCTGAGAGAGGAACCACGAATATCAGATGACTGGCTTTTCAACATTCACAAGGGCGGGAGCTGAAATAACTTTGTTACCAAACCAAACCAAAATACCAAAAACATCTAGTTTACAACCCCCCCACTCCCATCCCCACCTCTTGGAACCTGGGACTCTGGTCTGAACTACTTGGAGGCAGCCTGCTGCTTTTTCTTGAGCAGTCTAATATCCTTTGAGTACTTTTCAAGCCACGTGGCTTGAGCTGCATCGAAGTTGCCGAGTGACAGCTGTCCTCTGGGACGCAGACATTCCTTTTGGCTCTTTTTCCAGCAGCTGTGTATCACCTGATGGCAAATTCAGACTATTTCCCCTCCTGGGAGTTGTGATTCCTTGTGAAACTCTCACCCTGCAAAAACACTAATCCCTGTTACCAAATATAACTTTGAAAGGCAGGTGCAGGTTATTCTCTCTTAAAAGTAAAGAGCATGCTCATGTAATTAATATATTATAGCAGGACGAAATTAAATAATCTGCAAGAGCTTGAAATAGAATTGTACTGTCCCTGGCATTCTTGGATTGGAGACTTTTTAGCTATGATGTTTTGATGATGATAACAGTAGGTTTGGGTCTTATTAGGTATTTTCTTATGCTTCCAAACTTGAATTCTGGTGAAGGTCAGAGATTTTTTTTTTTAAAGATGTCTTTATTTGAGTAAGAAAAGGGAGGGGTTTCAATGAACAAGATTGGGCGGAATGAATCCCAGATCTTGAACGTCCTAGTTGTTAACCAATTTATAATCAATTATGTATATTGACAGAGCAAACGTCCCAATCTAGAAGTGTCTTTATTTAGCTAGAAATATGTTTATAGCACATATGTTTAATTTCTCCTGTGTCCTTATTTGAACTGCATATTAATGGCTTCCCTTATGATGAAAGAGAACAACAACTTTTAAACAAATGCAAAAACTTTTAAAGAGACAGTTGATAAAATACCTATGCGAAAATCTGAAGTTAAAAAGAAAAGAAAAACAAACTCAAAAGAAAAATAAGAGTCTTAGAATAATGGTTCTGCAATTTTTTTCCTCTATCATTCTTTACTCCAATCTTGCAAAACATTCAAAGAGAAATACATTTTGATTTCTTTAACTAGGACTGGGGAAGAGCAGCAGCAACCAAATGCAAGATTCAGTAGTGACAGGGCTGTGGCGAAAGCTCAGTAGGCAAAGTGCTTACCTTGCAAGCATGAGCACAGCCCCAGAGCCTTGCTTTAAAAAAAAAAAAAAGACAATAATAAGCAGCACATGGTGACTGCCACGGAGGCAGAGACACGCCATTCCTGCTGCGTGTTGGCCAGCAACCTTAGCTTAAGTGGTGCATTCCAGGGCAATGAGAGATATGGGAAGTAACATCCAAGGTGAGTTTCTGGTCTATACGTGCACACAAGTGCACATAAACACCCATGACAGCACTTTTCTGAGTCACTGGGCTCAGAGTTCTGAGTATGGAATGTTCTTTCCTGGTAGCCTTAGAGTGACCTTTGCTAGAGAGAGGCCCTTAGGACCCCCACAAGGATTCTAGTGGGACACACACACACACACCCTTCTGTGAGACTCACTGCACCTTGGGAATGGTTTATTGAGGACATGACCTTTGTTGGTCATTCAGTTCAGTAGTAATGATCGGCTCTACATAGGTGGCTGGCTTGTAATTTGACAGAGACTCAACTGTACTCAATTCCACGACTGACAGATCAAATTATGTAACTCTTTGGCAGCTGGGTTATTCCCTCAGTCACCTTCTAATCTAATCTGTGGTTTTGTAAGGTCTGAGTGGGGACAGTGGGAAGTACTGTGTGTCGCTTCTAAAATTAACTCTGGGATGAGTTCCTGATCTGTGAGGAATTTGCAATCTAGTCTGATGATTTCTTTGGCAGCATTGCTGGATGGTTGAAATGATCGTCGGCTGTGTGGACTCCAGCAAGTCATGTGGTACACTGGTTTCGGTCTGGACATCTGTAAGTGGGTAGAACTGAATTAGAGGCAGAACTCTAGTCTCTGTTTTCCCCGCACCTACTGTGCTATAGACCCCAGTGAGGCAGATGTAAGGTACTTGTCACTTGTGTTTGATGTGACTTGGCTGCCTGGGTTTGAATCAAGCCCAGCTCTGTCCTGGCCAGTGGTTTAACTGGGGGCAGATGCCATAATCTCTCTTCCCCCGTAAATACACGAGTAGTAATTTGCTCTTGGATGTTAAGATATGTGAATCACTTAAGACAAGGCTGGGCCTGGCAAGGGATTGAAGACTCAGAGAAAAAAAATTGAGCCAGTAAGATGGCTCAGCAGTAAAAGTGATGGCACCAAGCCTGATGACCCAAGTTCAATCTCTGGGATCCATATAGAGGAAGGAGAGAAGGAATTTCTGCAAGTCGTGCTCTGATCTCCACATGTGTGTCCCCATTCTCCTTCCTCATGTATACATGCAACTAAACACGTAAGTGAACTTTACCATGGACTAGAATGTAAAAACACAACACACTTCTGTTTGGGAGGAGAGCGGTGTGAGCTGTGTTGTAGGTGGCAGGGAGCAACTGGTTTCTTTGAATTGGGTGCTTGCCTCTCGTTGCATATGTGTTGACTGACTGTTTGAGTTACTGCTTTTTGGACTGACCCTGGGCCAGAGGGACAGAACGTGAGGGGTTTGTCCATCAAAGTGTATTTTGAAGGGTAGGTGCCCTTCATAGGTATCTGTCACACCATCCTGGGATCGGCTACCCTGTATTAGGGGTGATTGCTGATATCCTTTCTATAAGGTAAAGACAGATAATAAATAGCTTCCTAAGGAGAGATACTCTGGCTACGGGCTTCTGATAATTATGATGCGAGTTATTGCCTATAATTACGTTTAATTGCTAAGGATCACAGGAAGGCATTCCTAACTACAAAACTCACAGGCTGTTCTTATTCCTTTTCTACCTTATATCATATTTAAATATCCATGATTGGGTCTCTAGTCAGTTTTTGTGGTTTCTGGGATGGGCCTTTGATCTCAGGGGTAGTCCACTGGATGATACATTGCCTCAGGAGCTTTGTGTAAGTGCAAGGTGAGACAGACAATGCAAAGTAGCAGACAGGGCCCTGGGGACAGGCTTGAGCCTTCTGGTTCCACTGCCCTTACAGAGGCACATGTCTCTGTGTGCAAGCATGTGAGTGTCAGAGCTGAGGGAGTAGAGGCAAAATAAAACCAGTGGAGGAAATGGCTATGGAACACTTTCTGGGTGCTTCAAACCATCTATCTCCAGGATCAATTTATAGCTTATGGATTACTGTCAAGTCCTCTCACGCCTCCTCTGTCTAACGTTACTGAGTTTGCCATGTGGTGGTGCTCCATTCAGAGTTTTCATGGCAAATCAAGGGACTCTAGGCCAGATTATTTGATTTTTCTGTTTAAGTCCTCTCCTGAGGTATACCATGAATGTTGAGAGTGCTATCAGGGATGATGTTCATCAGTGATCCAAATAGTCTGTGCTGGGATACCTCCTGGTCATTCCACTACACACACAACTCCAGAGACATTTTTGGTTTTCTTTCCTGACACGGATACCACCAGCTTCTGTCCTGTCTGCATCTATCTGCAGCAACACCTTTCAGCTGTCTCCCAGGCTCTTTCTACGTCTACCCTTCCTATTCCAAACTTTCTACCACCATGCTCTGCCCGATGCATCTCCCCCATGCTTATTGCCCAGGGCTTCAGATTCTGCTCTCAGCTGGGTCCCTGTGGATTCCAGAAGACGGTTCCCTTGGATCTAATAGGTGACTTTTCCAGACTGCAGACTTTAGTTTCTATTGCCATCATCTTCAGCTAGGCCAGTGCCACTGTGTGTGACCTTTTCAAGCTCTCTGAAATTCACTGGGGCTAGGACACTGGTGTACCCTTGGTCTGGATTTCAGATAGGAAAAGCACACTCAGGTACTTCAACATAGGCAGCTCTGGTTCTCCTGGGGCTGTCTTGTGCCAGTGGCTGGTGAACTCACTGGATCAGGCAGAGCAGGTATAAAGAAGGCTTGTGATCCTGGGTGTGACCTTGTGAGTTAGCTCTCTAGCTCACTGTTCTGGCCTTGTCCTCAACTTATAGATGGCTCTGCTTATCTCCAGGAGGTAGGAAAGAGGAGCCAGGCTCCCCCATCCAGCTATAAAGATAAAACCGGAACCCAGATACAAGACTGTACTGCATTCCCCTGCACCCAGCCTGGGTCAGTGGTTTTTGTTATCTCAGTACATGGAAGATAGCATAATAATAATATTCAATTGATATCATACTGATGACGCCATAATTACACTGTCATCTTGTAAGCGGCCCTAGAGAAGCAGGGCTTTGCAACATTTCGACCAGGCTGGTTTTAAACGACTCAGGTGATTCTATGTCTTTTTCACATTTTGTTTGACAAAGTTGTCTACATTTGGCTAGCTTGTTTGTCTTCATATTTTAAAGTTTACCTGCAAGATCTGGGCACAGTGTCACATGCCTTTGCTTCTCAGGAAGCTGAGGCAGGAAGATCTTGAGGGCAGTCTTGGGTAGATAGCAAGGTATTGCCTCAGAAAAATGAAAACAACCCCAAAATTGTGTACCAAACATTGTTATACTATCTTTGGTGGACGATGTTTTAGGTTAAAGAGTTTAAACGTTCCATTTCTCTTTGGTGTTGGTATATTTCAGATACTTTTAAATCATGAGCTGTCAGCCTACCTGGATTATGAAAACATCCAAGGCCATTACGATATATTCTCTTTAAACGCTTGATTTTAGAGATTGTGTGCTCATTTTTGAACTTCTACACATTTGCCTTGTTTTGAGAGAAACAGGCAAAAATGAAAACTGAGGGTACATATTTTCAGATAAGGTGAACTTCTTATAAATATAAGTAAATAACACAAACATAAATAACTATACATGAAATGGGAATTAGGTTCTTCGCTTTTGTATGGATTCCTTTAGCTAAGACAATTCACAATTACACCTTGCATATAGCTTCTAAGAGTGTGTCCATTCACTAAAGTTTGATCTAGGGCTTTATTTCTTGCCGGTCACAAAATCCTGTAATGATTGGCTCTTTCATTTTTGAGTTTCCTCCTTTTCTTCATTGTCTGGGATTTTAGTTTGAGGGCTGTTAGTCCTTTTATCAATGCCACAGTACAGTCTTACTGATGACTCTGAGGGCTCCCATGGGGATTTCCTGTACCTCCTTGGACATTACTGGTTGATTATACCCTTTGCTTTAATTTACTCCTACTGATTTAGAGCCTTCTGAGTGCTCAGATGTGAGTCAATCTGAATTACTGCTTCAGAGCACACCCTAGGAGGCCACTGCCAACTGCTTTCTTAGGTGACTATCTGCTAATGTGGTTAATAAAAACCCCATTTCCCCCTAAAATGGCTAAATACTTTATTGTCAACATTACTACCCCATCTTTCGTCTCTACGTGCTACCCTTTTGTTGGAAATTTTCATTAGATATTCATTTTAGAGTCACTATCATTTAAAAACTCATTAATTTCTTTAAAAAAATTTATTGGCCAGGCGGTGGTGGCACACGCCTTTAGTCCTAGCACTTGGGAGGGTAAGGCAGGCTGCAAACCATAGGCAGATCTCTCAGTTCAAGATTAGACTGGTCTACCGAGTAAGTTCCAGGACAACCAGGGCAGCATGGAGAAACCAACCCTGTCTGGAAAAACCAAAACTGAATGAATTGGCATTGTTGCTAATGGGCTTAGCAATGACTTGTACTTACGTGCAACTTGTGTGTGCTGTTTCGATTAGATATGTTTTCTCCACATAGAGGATAGTCATGCCAAAGGCTCAGTTCACTGAGTATCACTTCCTCTTAATGGACAAATTCTTAATCTTACTGCTGTTAAAATCAGAAGTGAAATATTTTTTAAGATGAACTCTTGCCTGCTTTAGGAGTCAGGCTGGCTGTCTTGCTATCTTAGGTACTTTTTATTTCTGTGAAGAGACACAATGAGCAAGAAAACTTATAGAGGAAAGAGTTTAAAGGGTCTTGGTGCACTAGAGGATGAGGTTATTTCACATCAGGGCACGGAGCAGGCAGTAGGCAGGCAGACAGGCGTGGAGCTGGTATTACAGCTGAGAGCTCATATCCTTATCTGGAAGTGGGACACACACACACAAAGAGAGAGAGAGAGAGAGAGAGAGAGAGAGAGAGAGAGAGAGAGAGGGAGGGAGGGAGGGAGGGAGAGAGAACAGTACAAAGATAATTGGGAATGGAGTGGGCTTTTGAAACCTCAAAGCCCAGTGACACACTTCCTCCAACAAGGTCACACTTCCTAATCCTTCCCGAATAGTCCCAACATCCAGGCTGGTCTCAAACTCTCTACGTGGCTCAGTATGACCTTGAGTTTCTGATTCTCCTGCCTCTGCCACCTGAGTGCTGGGATTAAAAACATAGACTAACATACCTCGTGTATGTGGTGCTAGTCTCAAATCCAGTGCTTTGTGTATGCTAGGCAAGCACATTACCAACTGAACAACATCAGCAGCCATAGGAGGATTCACAAATGTGTGGGAATCAAATTACTTGACAAATATCCTTTAAAATGTAGACTTTTGCTCCCTGTCCCTGTCAAACTAATTTAGTAGGGGTACATTCCCACTGAAAATATAATGTGTCGTCTATGATATCTTCCCACATGATGGAGATCGCCATCCTATAAAACCAAGGCAGAAAAAAATTCCCTTTGAAGGAATGTGTACGGCTTTGTCTCTAATTCTGCATTCACCTGCCACAGAGGTTCACATTCCAGCTCCCCCATTTCTGACACTCATGTGATGTGGAGCCCTGGTCTTCAACTCCTGCTGTGGACCAGGCTTTAACTCCTCAGCAAGCGTGCTGCATGATGGGAAGCCACTGTGGACTGTTTTGATGATGGGAGGGCACTTTATTTCTGGTGCAAGTGTTGGGATTTTTGGCTTGTAACACTGTTACCATGAACATTGTGAGCTGGTTTGGGAAGCTAAATGCATCTTTAAAGTGTGTGTGTGTGTGTGTGTGTGTGTGTGTGTGTGTGTGTGAGAGAGAGAGAGAGAGAGAGAGAGAGAGAGAGAGAGAGAGAGAGAGAGAGAGATGTAAATATATGTGTGTGTGGGTGCATGTGCCCATTTGTGAACTTGTGGAATCCAGAAGAGGATGTCCAGCATCTCCCTGCCTTATTTCCTTGAGGCAGTGTCTCTCACTGAACCTAGAGCTAGGTTGTTGGCCAGCACACCCTACTGATCTTCCTGTCTCTACTGTCCACAGTGTTGGGGTTACAAGTGTAAAGGTAGTCATGCCTGTTTTTTTGTGTAGGTGCTGGGGATTTGAACTCAGGCCCTCATGCTTGCACATGCAAGCATCTTCCAAGCCCCCATTTTGGAACTTTACATTTATCGAGCTTGTCATTCTGTGAAAGTTTAAGTGTGCAGCTTTTTCTTGTTCTTCTGCCTTCTTTCTAGTTTTAACTTATTTTGCACATATGTAGTAGACTGAGTGGTTTAAGTTATAATACAATAACAAGAAAAGCTTTTATCTTGGGATCTCAGGGTCTAGGAAAGCCCAGTATGAGCCCTAGGGACAGCTCCATCTTGCCTCTTCCCCCTGGGGCGTCTACAAAGCTGGGAGCAGTGCCTTTGGGAACAAAGTCTAGCTGCTAGGACTTGCCCATGAGAGGCTTTTTGTGCTCCTGTGTGTATTTGAGAAATTCTCTCTTGCTTCAGGTGCATTTTAAAAAGATTGGTTGCTAGCAGTTTAGTAGTGGGAAGGTGCAGCTAGACATGAATAATCTTTTGAAACTCAGTGTATGCTTCAGGGGACAATGGTCTGTAGGTATTCCTTCTCCTTTTCCCACATGAGCTGGGTGCTGTGCTCACTAACTGATGTGCTAACAAGGACTGTTGGGAGCACAGCTCACACCACCACGTGGAAATCCAGTCACCAGGCTTAAGATCCGTGAAAGGAGTCCGAGCAATGATTTTTGGTACTCTGGGCGCTCACAGTCACTCCCTCTTACTTGGGCAAACCTTGGGGTGGAAGTGAAGGACTCCCATAAGGCAGGCAAGCGCTCTATCACTGACTTACACCTTTTATGCCCAAAGACTGCTGCAAAGGTGACCAGAGCTTGAATGACAACTACCATTCATGAGAAGCAGTTAACACCTGCTTTTTTAACTCTCTCTCTCTCTCTCTCTCTCTCTCTCTCTCTCTCTCTCTCTCTCTCTCTCTCTCTCTCTTTCTCTCTCTCTCTCTCTCACCTATCTATCTATCTATCTATCTATCTATCTATCTATCTATCTATCTATCTAACCTTATCCAACTACTTACATGTGTATGTCTTCCAGTTTGTGTCTGTGCATTGTGTGTGTGCATTCGTGTGGAAGTGTCTTAGTTAGGGTTTTACTGCTGTGAGAGACTCCATGACCAAGACAACCCTTATAAAGTCAAATATTTAATTGCTGCTGCTTACAGTTTCATAGGTTCAGTCCCTTATGGATGCAGCAGGAAGCATGGCAGCATGCAGGCAGGCATGGTGCTGGAGAAGGAACTGAAAGTCTACATCTTGATACGCAGGGATCCAGGAGACTGTTTTCTGCAGGCAGCCAGGAGGAGGGTCTCTTCCACACTGGATGGAGCTTGAGTACTGAGAGCTCAAAGCCCACCCCACAGTGGCACACTTCTTTTAACAAGGCCACACCTCCTAATAGAGCCACTACTCATGGGCCAAGCATATTCAAATCACCGCAGGAGGTCAGAGGTCAACCTCAGGTGTTATTCTGAGGAGCCATCTACTTTGTTTTTTGAGATAAGTCCCCTCACTGGGTTTATAAGTCTCACTTGATAAATAAGATTGGCTGGCCATTGAGTACCAGAGACCAACATGTCCCCAACTTCTTCCAATGCTAGGATTATTATCATGTGTCACTACGGTTGTATTATTATTATCTTATATTGATGCTGGTGATCAAACAGATCCTTATACTTGTGTGGCACACACTTTACCACCTGAGCTGAGCTCCTAGCCTACTGGGTACATTTATTCTTGAAAGCTATACATGATTAAGGACTTGCCACCTCCAATGCGGTGGAGTCTAGAAGCATGCTTTCCTGGTGCAGGTGTGTGTTTGAGTCTGGTTAAGAACTCAGGATTAGGGCTCTGGTGGAGGTCACTGTCCATTTGGGGGTAATGCTTTACTTTCATTGCAGCCTGGCCACTTTGCTCCTCCCTGACGTTGAGAGTGGACTCCTACCCTAGACAGCTAACAGCTGGGAAACAAGTTAACCTTTTTCCCCCACCCTGAGCAGCTTGTGCCTTGAGAAAGTCATTGATAGACACCCAGAGGGGACATCAGGAAACACATTCAAGAAGATACAGGGAAATTCTCTATTTGGTTGATTTTTAAGGTACAGATCTTAGAGCCTATCAAAAAATGCTTGCTTCTTGGCTTGGTTATATTGTATATTTTCTTGGTCTAAACTCAGAAACCCAGAGTACTCCAAAAGGCACGTGGAAACCTTGGCAATCTTAAATACCACCTGGTATGTGACCTATTTCCCCAATGAAGGTGCTAGTGTATTTTCTAATCTTCGTCCCTCCTCTTCCCTGATTTCTGACCTGTCAATGTCCCTTCATGGCAAGATTCTATTCACAGCGCTCACTCAGATTCCTTCTTCTCTGGCTAAGCGTGCCAACACAGCCTGTAACCTTAGCACTTGGGAAGCTGAGACAGGAGGGGCAGGATGAGGCTAGCCTGAGCTATAATGTGTGTGTGTGTGTTTTCTTTTCACTGTGACTGGACACTTGACAAGAAGTCACTTAAGAAGGAAGGCGTTTATTGCCTCATGGTTTGAGGGTACAGACAGACAATCATGTGGGGAAAGCATGACAGGTGGAGTGTGAGGTGCCTGGTCATATGGTGTCCATAATCTGGAAGCAGAAAGACAGGACCCCACCCCATAGGATGGTGTCAGACCTGTTCATGATGACGCCCTTCTTTTAACCCTTTCTAGTCACCCTCACAGTCTCCCAGAGATGTGTTTCCTGTTTTGGAGTGCTGGAGGGAGAGGATGAAGAAAGATTTGGGTCCTAGTATCCCTTTTTTGCAATTAGAGATTATTCAAGGACATGAAGTGCACAGGGTAGGAGGACCATGGAATGCAGGGCTGCTTCTGTGGCTGGTGGCCAGGCCTGCTGCTAGATGCTGTGGAACTTCCAAGATGAAAGGAGCCTTGTAGCCTGGGATGGCAGTTGCTCCTCCTGAGGTCCACCTAGATTGAAGACTGAAGCTGAGCCAGAAGGAATAGAAGGTCATGTGATGGGAATTGGGAGAAGAGGCTGAAAGCAGGACTTACAGACATGCTCTGTCTGTACTTCTGTCAGGATATAGAATGGTCTAGAAGACATTAAGGTTTGTTATAACAGGTATTGGTGTCTTTCAGTAAGAGAGAGAGAGAGAGAGAGAGAGAGAGGAAGA
>NW_021604566.1:13366338-13371338 GCF_004785775.1 Grammomys surdaster
GAGGGAGAGGGAGGGAGGGAGAGAGAGAGAGAGAGAGAGAGAGAGAGAGAGAGAGAGAGAGAGAATAAAAGATTGACCCGTTGCTAGCTTGCAGTTGATAGAAAATGAAAATAAGCAAAAGTGACTGTAGAGTTTTAACCAAGTTTTCTGTGTTACCTGTGGACACAACCAAATAACTGGTTATGGTGAGAAAGATTGGGTCCATGTGTTTGAGATGTTTGTGTGTGTTGAACGTTTCTTATTTTGGAGTAACATAACCCTTGTTAGACTTTAATTGTTCTTGGGTAATACATTTTTGTTGTTGTTGGTATAGCAGATGGTAAACTGGCCCTCGAGTGTTTGGGGGTAGCTGGGCAGCTGATTAATTCTCAGTGGGATGTTTTGTGCTAATTAAAGCATTATTTCTATCGGTAGGGAAAGCAGTATGTTGCTGTATATGATAATCTTAGGACGAATGAAACTAGAAATTTGCTCCTTCCTCTGTCAGATGTTCAGAGTGGCAGAAGAGAATTGCTCATGCACAGCAGAATTTTACAGTTGGTGGCTGCTTTATCCTGTCTCAGGACAAGAGCTCTGACATTAGCAAACTCTGAGATCCCTGGGGGTTCTGACAGCAGACCAAGGGTGGGACCTGAGAAGCTGCCTAATGAGAGACCAGAGGCAGGAGGCCTGAGCATGAGGGCATGCAGCATCCAGTCTTCATTTCCCCAGCATTTACCAAGCCAGTCTTGCTGTCTGCAGACAGCGGTTAAATAGCTCGGATTACCAGGACATAAAGTCAGAGAGGCCTGTCTCCAGAAACCCTAATTTTATTGCAGTACGCAGATGGTAAATATGTATGTAAGGTTATGGAGAATCTTTGTCAAATTTTAAAGTGTGCTCGATTTTAAAGTTTTCCAGGAAACAGGGTTCATTTTTATTTTGCCAACACCATTTTCTCTTCTCAGTCATTCACTCCCAACACGAGAACAGGCACATGCAGCTGTGTTCTGCAGGGGAGGGTTATGAAGGAAAGAAAAGCAAGGGGACACTTTGTAGAGAGCAGAGGCCAGGGACGATCTCGATCTCGTGGGGGAAGTAAGCCCTCTTGGCTATGGCTTGGTCTGGGAGCCTGAGGCTACATAGGCTGGGTGTGTTTGAACTCTGCAGGAAGGAGTCTAATCTTGAAGTAGGAAGTTTCAGGAGAGGGGACAGAGAAGGCAACAGAAGACTAAGACCCACACTTGTAAACAGTCCCCTGGCCAAAAAATTAATGAAATAAATGCTGGTTTCATTAACATCCAGCTTTTATTCAGCCAGATGTATTAAGTCTGTTAAAAATTTTATTCAACCCGTTGTATTAAGTCTATCATAAAGTACTCAAAGCTGGATAATTTATAGGTGATAATTTTTCAGCTTAACTGACAGTTTTAGTGGGTGAAAATCCATACAGCATGGCTCAGACAAGGGCGTCCTTGGCTTGTCACCCCTTGGTGGACAGACTCACTCTGGGAGTGTGTGTAAGTCAGAAAGCCAGAAGGAGCCAAAGTCCCACAGAGCTATGTGGATCCCCTCTGAGGTCCATGTCCCACATGACTTAAAATCCTTCCACTCCCGCTCATAACTGTCCCAACAATTTTTAAAGACTTACTAATGTATTTTATGTATGAGTGCTCTGTCTGCATGGACGCCTGTATGCCAGAAGAGGCATCCCCTTATGACTGTGAGCCACCATGTGGTTGCTGGAAATTGAACTCAGGACCACTGGAGGAGCAGCCAGTGCTCTTAACCTCTGAACCACCTCTCCAGCCACCAACACTTCTTTAGATCACTGAACTGGGGACTGTGGGGATACCCCTTATCTAACCTTCAATCTACTGGAGAACACTAAGATATTTACTTTTCTCAAATTTGTATGACCATGAAATTTTCAGTCCCACAACCACCTCAGAGACCCGTGTTCTTTGAAATCCATGTGGGAAGTTTTGATCTGGTGGCTCAATATTAAGGGGTGTGCCATTTAAGAGATCTGGGTGATGGTGAATAGTAAGGCCCTGGGATGGTAGGGCTAGGCTAGGTTTGGAGCTCTGCTCTGATGTTTTGCTACTATGGACTTGGGCTTCGTGTATTGTGAACACCTTGAGGACTCTCAGGAAACTATGAACAATGACCACTGATTTTTTTCATCTCTTTGTGGCTTTGCGTTAGCTAGGCTACAGAGGAAACACTGGGAGAGGCATATAAAAGCACACACATCAGATGTCTCCATGGAGATTATTTGTTGCTTGCAAATGAATACTTCCCAGAGAAGCAATTAAAATAAAATCTGTCAGTGGGTATGGAACTCAAGATCATAAGATAGCTGGTAAAGAAAATAAAAACATATAAAGATTAAATTCTATGGTAATAAAACTGTGTGAGAAGATGTTGTAACACAGATTTCCATTCTCATGAAACTCAGAGCCGACCAGAAAGATGCACAAAGTGAACTTTAGTTTTCCATAAGCACACACACCTACACACACACACACACACACCTACACAGCTACACACACAGCTACACACACAGCTACACACACACACATACACACCTACACACACAGCTACACACACAGCTACACACACACACCTACACACACACCTACACACACATACCTACACACCTACACACACAGCTACACACACAGCTACACACACAGCTACACACACACACACACCTACACACCTTCACACACAGCTATACACACTACACACACATACACACACAGCTACACACCTACACACACAGCTACACACACACACACAGACGAAAACAAAATTTAAAGTGGAGGTAGAAAAAAAAAAGGACATATATTGGGGATTTTGTGTGTAGGTTATTCTAGATTAAGAACAACCAAAAAGATGATAAAGATAGGTCATGTAATTTCTTGGTCTCATAACTTATAAAGTTTTACACTTTCTTCTAAATCTCTCTCGCACACCCACTCATCACTCTAGCTTAGCTCTGAACTTACAGTTCACAGGGCTCTGCTGTCTTTTGTTTTCCTTTTTAAAATATGTACATGTGTGTGTGCATGTGTGTATGTGTGGATGTGTGTGGGTATATATAATTTTTTAATTAAAATAAATTATACTGTTACTCCTTCCCTTTTCTTTCTCCCTCCCCCTCCTTCCACGTACCCTCTCCTAGCTTCCTCTCAGATTCACAGCTTCCTTTCCTTTGTTACATTGCATATATGTATAAACGCATACATTGCATATATGTATAAACGCATACATAGGTCTGTAAAGACAACCTGTTGAGTCCATTCAGTGTTGCTTCTCTGTCCATTACTTCAGGGCTGTGCATTCGGTATTGGATAACCAGTTAGGGGGCTCATCCCCGGGAGGACTAATCCTCTGTCTTTAAGTAAGTGTTAGTTGCCAGTAGTTCTTTGTTTAGGCTTGTGGTTCCGTGAGATTTCCCTCTTCAGCATCAGCATGCCTGTCTATTGCTGGTGTCATTGTTCAGGCACTGTTTAGGCAGCCATATTGTTGAAGTATCATGGGCAAAACTTTCTTTCATGTCTAGGAGACACAATCTCAGAGCAGACTTCCTGGCCTTCTGGCTCTTACAGTCTTCCACCCTAGAGTCAGTTGTTCTTTGTATTTTGACCAGTTGTGGGATTTTGTGAAGGTCTTCATCTGTTGATAACAGAAGCTTCTTTGGTTGAGAGATGAGAGCTATATTTGTCTGTGGGTGTAAGGTTATTAAGAATGCAGTTAGGAAGTGTGCTGCTGTGGTAAGGTGGTGCTAGAAAGTTCTCTAAGATTTATAGCCTCAGTAGCCCTGGGTAATTGGGTAGCTTTCCAGCCCCAGGCATGATTTCCCTCAGGTAGGATCTATCTCTGTTGGTCCAAGTCCTATGTCTTAAGTATATGATTATCTTCAGCTATAGAGACTTACCTTTAATCTCTGGAAGGCAACTGTGATGGCTTGTATATGCTTGGCCCAGGGAGTGGCACTATTAGAAGGTGTGGCCTGTTGGAGTAGATGTGTCACTGTGGGTGTGGGCTATAAGGCCCCCATCCTAGCTGCCTGGAAGCCAGTATTTTGCTAGCAGCCTTCAGATGAAGATATAGAACTTTCAACTCTGCTTGCACCATGCCTGCCTGGACGCTGCCATGCTCCTGCCTTCATGAACCTGTAAGCCAGCTCCAATTAAATGTTGTCCATTATAAGACTTGCCTTGGTCATGGTCTCTGTTCACAGCAATAAAACCCTAAGACAGCAACCAAGGGCAGTAGCAATAGCCTATATTGTTTTGGGAATCCTTTTGATTCCCTGATCAACCACTCAAAAGGCTCTTTTTTTTTTTTTTCAAAAACAGAAATACTGGGGTTTTTCCTAGATAATTAATGGCTCTTGTTGAGAGCATTGTTGGCCCAAATGGCATAACTTCATTATTTGTATGTATGCATGTGTTTGTGTACATATGTGTACACATCAACTTATATGTATTATATGAAAAGAGGAATGATATGATTTCTTGTTACTTTTCAAATATCTGAAGTGTGACTTTCTATTCTTCCTGCCCTTCCCTCAGCACTGACCTCATCCTCTCCTCCCTAGCTAACCATCGCCTTGCTTTCTACATTTCCCCTTTCATATCACTTACATCCTGCTCTCTCTCGCTCTCTCTCTCTCTCTCTCTCTCTCTCTCTCTCTCTGAGTGTGTGTGAGTGTGAGTGTGTGTGAGTGTGTGTGAGTAAGTGAGTGTATGTGTGTGAGGGTGTGTGTGAGTGTGTATGAGTGTGTGAGTGTGTGTGAGTGTGTGTGTGTATCTTAGCCTTTTCTGGGGATCTTTGGGCTCTGCATCACTGTGGATCAAACTCAGCTTCCTGCCTTGCTTTGAAGGCTCCTACATTTTTATCTTTTTCTGCTCTCCTGAGTAGTCCTCTCTTTATTCTGTCTTTTCCTACTATTTTTTTTGTATGACTGTCTTTGCTTTCTTAACACTTTGTATCCAAATATTACTCAT
>NW_021604566.1:13373377-13408399 GCF_004785775.1 Grammomys surdaster
CCCTCTCCCTCTCCCTCTCCCTCTCTCTCTCTCTCACATTTATTTACTTAGTGGGTCTATGTACATGTGTGGGTCTGTGAGTTTGTGTATGCTACCATCCATGCATAGGGAGATCAGAAGACAACTTGTGGAGAATGGACACCACAACTCAGGTTGTTGGGTGTGGCAGCAAGTACTTTTACCTGCTGGACAATTTTGCTGTCCCAAGGCTACTTTGGGGAGGGGGGCATGAATAGTTGGTTGTTTCCAGAATTTCTTCCTGATGAGTACATTACTAAAACTCCTTTCATTGAGCTGTCATGACACATGACAGCTATAAAGAGTTGGTGCAGACATGAGTTAAATGTGGCTTTTAAGCACTGAACACTGCCAGGTACAGGTTAGAATTATTATTATTATAATATTATTGTTCCTGAGACAGGGCCTGTCATGGAACTCACTATGTAGACCAGGCTGGTCTTGAATTCACAGACATCTGCTTGCTTCTGCCTCCCATCATGTTCAGCTTAGAATTATTTTTAAATCCTTGTAATAAGTATTCTTCTACCCTTTGGCACCATATTTGCCGTTGATGAGGTTTATTGAAAGTAGCTGAAGGGAACTGTCTGGATTGAGGAGTTAATACAACGGAGAGCATCTGTGTGTTGCAAATGGGTTAAGATGGAGAGAGGTGCTGCCTTCGTCAGTGATGTCACCTGGTTCTTGTCAGTGATGGCTAGCCCATTCTTGGTACTTCTTTCCAAGAGCAAACTCTGCTCCCATTTTTACATGCTCCCTAGGTACTTTTAGAACTGTTAATGTCCCATTTTGAATTGTTAAATATTACATGACAGCTCTATTCTCTCTAACCAGTTTGTAGAATTAATGCTTTGCAGTCAGTCTATTCTGGAAATGTCGTCGAGATCTTGATAAAGCCTACGATTAAGCTGGAAAATGTAACATCACAAATTCACAAAACACCCCTAAGACGATTTTGCTATGAAGATTATAACTGCTTCTGTGATAATTTAGGATTTTCTGTATAGAGTACAGTGGCTCAGTGTTGACACCCCTCATGTACGATTTGCCCATTGTACAGATTGTTGTCTTCCTGTTGGGAGGTTGGTTGATTTTTTTTATGGTTTGATTTGATATTTATTGGGTTTCAGGTATTAGCTCATTCATGAATGTATGCAGACCACACAGGAGACTACATGGTGAAGTGCGAATACTTAGACAGATAGTGGGATGCTTCCTTGTCTTATTAATCTTAGGACTTGGAAATATATTCTTTAGCATTTCAAAGGTCAGTTCCTGTATAAAGTGAGAACTAGTTAAGCTTACCTTTTAAGAGCAATGACAGAATTGGTATATATATATATATATCTTTATATATCTATCTTCAGTACAATGGCTCAGGGTAAAATGATTGATCTCCAGTACTCACATGGTGAAAGAACTGACTCTTCAGAGCTGTCTTCTGTCTTCCATACATGCATGATGATACCTGTGCACCTACACACTCATTCACACACACACACACACACACACACAGACATACATTGAATAAGTAAATGTGACATAAAAATTAAAAACATATTAAATAAAGAAAAATTATAACCAGTGGTGAAGGGCACTTAAGTCTGCCTTTAGTTATTATTAGAACCAGTATTTGGCAATGACCACAGAACACTTTATGTTGTCATTGTTCCAGTATGTCAGTTGTTTTTCTTGTTGTCGTGATGAAAAGAAGGAAGTAGCAGTTTATTTTGGTTCACAGTTTGAGAGTTCGAGATCCATCATGGTGGGGAAAGAATAGTGGTCAGACCATGAAGTGACTGGCCATGCTACATCTGTGGTTAGGAAGCAGAGAGAGGTGAACACCGGACTCAACCCAGTCTCCCTTTCTCCTTGTTATTAGGTTGGGATCCTAGTCCTGGGGACGATACCACCCGAATTCAGGGTGAGACTTAGTTAAACTCCTCTGGAAACATTTCCAGCGGCATGTCTCCCAGGAGACTCTGAATCCTGTAAAACTGACAATGAAGATTGATCATCATAAATCAACGTGAGGGGCTGGAGAGATGGCTCAGTAGTTAAGAGTACTGGTTGCTTTTCCAGAGGATGCAGGTTCCATTCCTAGCACCAGGCTGGTCACTCAGAAGCATCTGTAATTCCAGTTCCAGGACATTTGATGCTCTCTTCTGGCCTCAGCTAGCATGGTGCTCATTTTCTACATAGACATAGACATCCATGAGGGCAAAAACACCCCCACACGCAGGCAACCCCCACCCCCATAAAATAATAAAATTACAAACAAGAAAAAAACCTTGAAGGCAACTTGATGCCCAAATATGTTCTTTTTAACTGAAATTCCACCACTGGTCCTCAAATATTCTTGACCATTTCTTAATGCAAAATTCATTTCATTTATGAGTCCCCCAAAATTTAATCATTCTAAAACTGTTTAAAATCCTCAAATTCATATGATTTTCTGATACTGAAGACAATCTATTAGCTATGAGCCCCTTGGGGGTGGGCAGAACAAAACCAAAATATAAGTTCCATACTTCTAATATACATTGGTACGAAACAGACAGTCTAGTAAAACAGGATGGAGAAGAGGATACCAAAAACTGGACCAAAGCAATACCAAACCCAACAGGCAAAATACCAAACCCAACATCTGGCACAATACCAAACCCAACATCTGGCACTTGTGGCATCTGATGCACTCCAGTGGGTGTCAGTAGCCCTGTTCCTCCAATTCTATAGGTTACAGCACATGCAACCTCTCTGCTCAGTTGTTCCAGTCTGTGCCTGAAGTTTCCTCAGTGATAGTCCATGGTCCTGGCATGTTCAGTATCCTGGGGTTTCTATAGCAATTTAAGTTTCCCCTTTCACAGCTGCATGCAGTGTCTGCCAGGGAATCCAAGCCTGCTACACAATGCCTGACTTCAGCAGCTTTCTGGAACCCTGATGTAAATCTCCATGACCTTCTAACTCTTGCACTTTGTATGTCTGCAGAATTCTATGCACAATGGAGCCCTGCTCCCAGCTGGAGAATACTCTGGCTGCCCTTCTGCTGCAGCAGAGTGCCTTGACTTTCAAGCAAGGAACCCTTCAGTGGCATTCTTGGCCTGGGTTCTCTGTCTCTGTCTCTGTCTCTGTCCCTCTTTCTCTCTTCTCCCCCCTCTCTCTCCCTTCCTCCCTCCCTTCCCCTTTCCCTCCCTCTCTCCCTCCCTTATCATGAAAATTTGCATTTTCAGAAGTTGCAGCTTGAGCTGGGTGGCTCACACCTTTAATTCCAGCACTCTGGGAGGCAGAGGCTGACTGATCTCTGAGTTCAAGGCCAGTCTGGTCTACAGAGTGAGTTTCAGAACAGCCAGGGCTATTACACAGAGAAACCGTCTTGACAAACAAACAAACAAACAAACAAACAAACAAACAAGAAGGCATACCTTCATTGACTGAGGTCTTGCTCTGAAGTCACCTTTCCTGTTGTCTCAGTGAAGAGTGTATTTCTAACTGCACTGTGTTTGCATGTTTGTTTTACAGTTATAGCTGCTTTGACACATCTGCCTTGTTTGCATCTTTTTTCTTGCTCACACCCCTTTCCTTGCCAAGCTACACACTTCATAGCTTCCTTCTTTGAGTTCTCATTATTAGTGTCAATAATGCAGTGAAAGATAATCATGCCCAAGCATACCTTAAAATCTCTTCTGCCAAACTACTTAGTGCATTGCTTTTGAATTCAGCCTTGCTCAGGTTTTTGGAGCACAAGAGGAACACAATTTCATTCTTCACCAGAATGTAGTGTGAGCGGCTTCCAGCTCAGCTCCCGATAGTCCTTGCTGCCTCTGAAACCTTAAAACCTGCTCTTCTTCTGTCTCCATTTCTCTGGACTTCCAAACCCCCACAAGAATGGTCACTGAAATCCTCTTCACAGCACTGTACAGCTTCTCTAGTCCACAGTTTCAAAAGCTCTACCAGAATATTCTTATAAACCAACTCTGCAGACCCAGGAGCCCCACAGTCAGGTTGACCACAGAAGTAGCCTCACTCCTCAGTAACAATTTTATACATTAGTTGCTTTTCTTGTTTCTGACAAAACACTTGACCAAAATACTACTTCAGAAAGAGTCTGCTTGGCTTCAGCAGCAGCATGGAGAACACAGGAGCAGGAGTGTGAAGTCATGTGTTGACAATCAGGGAGCAAAGAAGGATGAACTCTGGGTACTCAGCTTTTCTCCTTGCTTTCCCCTTTTAGTCAGAAGAGGACCCCAGTCCATGGGATGACATCACCCACATTAGCGATGGGCCCTCCCTCATGAGTTAAATCTCTCTGGAAATGCCCTCATAGATATGCCCAGGAGTGTATCTCCTAGGTGATTTCAAACCCAGTCGACAGTACAGCCTACCCATTGCATCACAGTGTTTGCACCAACATACTGGGGAGTGAGTTTCAATATATAGCAGGGCTTCTTATCCTTAAAGATACAGTTGGTATGTTTTGACAAATGTTTACAGTCGGGATATAGGAAGCTTCTATCACCCCCAACAGTTTACATGAATCACTATGTAACTCTACTGCCCCTGACAACCTTTGATATGGTCTCTATCAAAAATCATGTCAGCATATACGTTTGTTCCTCTTGGATAGCCCAAGGATGGAATTGCCCACTTTCAGATGACAAATATGTGTTTATCTTTAATAAACCCCATTTCCCCCAATGTGGCTGTACCATTTTGTGTTCCCAGCAGCAACATGTGAGAGTTTCAGGGTATGGTCAGTGATTTGAATTTTAGCCATTGTGGTGGCAGTATGTTGATGTGTGTGTGTGTGTGTGTGTGTGTGTGTGTGTAAGTAACTGAACCTAGGCAAGTATATTACCACTGAGCTAAATCCTAAACTGTATTGTAAGAATTGTATTATATGTATCATGGGTATAAGTCTTTTACCAAACATAATTTATGTGTATTTTCTCCTAAACTGTGGTCTAGTCTTTAAAAAGTATTTTTTGGAGCTGGAGTTAAGAGTTCAGCGGTTAAGAGTGTGTAATGCTTTTGCAGAGCATTCAAATTAACAATAAATCTTAGGTTTCTGCAAAGTTGGAAGAAGGGCACTGAGATTTCCCACATTTTTCTTACTCTCAATCCAGCTTTCCCATCGACACCTTCCACCAGAGTAGGAGGGTTGTTATCATTGTCGGACCCATATCTTACAACCATAGCACTGCTAAGTAGAAGAGAAACAGGAGCAGTTTGTCCGGAGTTCACATGTCAGCTGTGTGAGACATAAGTAACCCCTGGAATGACGTTCATTACAATGGGAGAGCCGCAAGGCCATGAGTGGACCTTACAGGTAGGAGGAGTGCATCTGAAGAAACAACACAACACTTGGAGAGCTAAACAGGATGGACTTTTCAAGAAAAGGAGCAGGCGGTGGGTGGGGTGGTGGGGAGGGGTGCTGTACGACTTTAATCCCAGAGGCCAGCCTGGTCTGTAGAGTGAGTCTATAGAGTGATGATGAAGAGGAGGAGGACTCCGACACCGCATGCTTTCCTTTAAAGCCTGGAGAGAAACTTCATTAAGAGTGATGATGAGGGGTTGGAAAGGTAGCTCAATGGTCAGATCATTGGTTGTCCTTCCAGAGAACCCAGATTCAATTCTCAGCACCAATATGACAGTTTACAGCCATCTGTAATTCCAGTTCCAGGGGCTTCTGGGATGCATATGGGACAAAGCATACATGTACAGGAAAAACTTCTAAACATAATATAAGATAAAAAAAATAAAGAGTGAAAATGAGAGAGTTAGGTGTGCGGGACGGGAGAGAAAGGTAGATAGACAGCTGGCTGCAAAGAGAGAGATGGGAGGCTAAGCCAGAGGAGCCTCTTCAGCGAACAGCCTTCATTCCTGAATCAAATCTCCAAGTGGTCTCCCTGAAGAACTGCAGACTGATCTCACAAACAAAAGAATGTCTAGTTTTTTTTAAAAAAATATAGTTTAATTTATTTTTATAACCTTTTAGGGTTGGATGAAAGTTTCACATCATGTGATTTAGCTCAGCATAATGAATGTGACAAGGAACAGGGAATAGTCAGGTATATACTGAGACATGTTAAGTCACAACACAGACTGCTTGCTGACTGGTACAGAGGTACCAGAGAGAGCTGTAGGGACACGTGGCTTGATTCAGACACTGGGATCATGGCCGGAGGTGCAGACCTGTGTTTTAACAATCATCCAGAGAACACAGTTTAGAACTCCTGATGGGATTCATTTCAGTGTGTGTTGGGCATTTGTGTGTGTGTGTGTCTGTGTGTGTATGTCTTGGGGATCTGAACTCAGGCTCTCACACTTGCATCCAAGCACTTTACAGACTGAGCCATCTCTCCAGACTTGGCTGATATTCATTTTTCTAATGCGTATATAGACCTTGAAAAAGCAAATGTCACATCAGATGGGCTCCAACACCAGACCAAAAAACATTTTTTAAACCAAATTTCTTGGTGAGCTTTTCTTACATATCATGGACGAGGGGTTACTTACAGAGCATGTCATGGTAAAGTCTCACCCCTTTAGAGACTGTAGTTGGGTGGGAACTGCCTCATGGAATCCAGCTTTTAATCTGCCTTCTACTTGTATATCCAGGATCATTTGCAGTGGGCTGGGGAGAGCAATAGCTGGAATCCCAGGTAGGATCTTCTGAATTTCCCAAGGGAGAGTCTATAGCTCTATTCCCATTATCAAAGACCCAGCTACTATTCTATTATCCCAGTCTAGTTGTTATGGCAACAGGAGCATAGTCTGAGAACGGCATCTTGTTACGACCAGAGCAAAAAGCTTCACTCAAAGCATAGATATGTTTTATAACTACTGATTGACTAGTGATTAGGGAGTAGGGTGTTTTCAGTAATTGAAAATTCTGGTTACTAGACAATAGATATGTAATTTCCACATTCACAGACTTTGGTAATGATGAAATACACTTGACCCTGAAAAGTGTATATGTCATTGTTTATTGTTGTCTTCGTTAGGGTTTTTATTGCTGTGAAGGGACACCATGACCATGACAACTATTATAAAGGAAAACATTTAACTGGGGCTTGCTTGAAGTTCAGAGATTTAGTCCATTATCATCATGGTGGGAAGCATGGCAGTGTGCAGACAGACACGGTGCTGGAGGAGCCCACTGTTCTACATCTTGATCTGCAGGTGGCAAAAATGAGCCACACTGGACAAAGCTTGAGCATAGGAGACCTCAAAGCCCACACCCGTAGTGACACACTTCCTCCCACAAGGCCATGTCTCCTAATAGTGCTACTCCTTGTGGTCTAACCGTTCAAACACTGAGTCTATGGGGCTACCGATTCAAAGCGCCGTGGTTGTCATCGTTCTTTGATGGCTTTGAGAATACTGTAAGGTTGTTTACAGACCCAGACTGTAACTGTGGAGTTAGGGGTGATAATAGAAGTGGTAATAGTAACAATCACTGTTGCAGCTGATACTACCTGAGCCCACAGTGAGTGTTCAGGACCCTCTCTGGATTATCTCATTTTCTTGCATCAGTAACTGTTGGAAGGGTGAGAAATGGTCTTGCTTTTAAAATTTAGGGTAGTAAGCCCAACTAACTCATATTTCCTAAACCTTTCCCTTTGCACTGATTAGCCAATCACATTTGATTGTGAAGTCAACCTTCTACCAACAGGATGTGACCAAGTTCACCACTAATATAAAAGATGGAGACTATATTGGCCAATGAGTATTGATAGCTTCATGTGAGTTCTGGCATACCCTTTTTACAAAAAGAATGGCCTTGCCAGGTCACTGTCACTTTGTGTGTTCCTTTGTGTGACACAGAAAGTATGCTTTGTTTCTAACAGAAGCAGATAAATCATAATCTTCTGTCAATAGACCAGGAGGGACATCAGTGAGACCTACATAGATATCTTAGACCTACACAGACATTTGATATGGTAGTCTGTGTTCTTATGAGCCACTTGAATATTGCATGGCGTGGTCATTGACCATAGAATACTGAACATTATTTTAATCACATTTTTTGAGACATGTATCCCAGCTGGTTGGGAACTTATTGTGTGTTCAAGAACAAACTTGGAGACTGAACTCAGAGCTTTGCACATGCTGGGCAAGCCCTCTCCCAGCAGAGCTATCTCCACATCCTTATCTTGTACTTTAAAATAAAATCCCAGGTATTAGTTTGGTCATTTGCCATATTTCCTTTACCGTATCACTAGGAAATGAAAAAAAAATTGGGTGTCTTAGCCTAGGCTAATTTGTATTTAAAAATAATCTTTCTTATTGTTAGATCCTAACAAGGGGAAATGCTTACACAGGAAAATGCCTCAGTTTGGAATAGTTAAAGCACCATTTGCACATGTTGTTCTGAAGATTAACCGAGAAGATTAATTGAAAGTCTTATTACCTTACAGTTGTAAAAGCCCAGTGTTACCTTTTAGAATCACACTGCAGTCCTCACAATAACTGTAAACTTTGACTACCAGCCTTAGGGACCGACATTTGCATTTGACCTCATATGACCTCACTCCACTGGTGCTTAGGTGTTCCCATGGAGATGGTGCTACTTCAAGTGCCAAGGAGGCTGCTGTGTCACCTGTTTACCTGGAAGGTGCTTCCTGGCAGTGACTTAGTCTCCCCAAGAGATAAATTAAACAGCTGGTGTGAGTTGCTGAGTCTTCCCAGTAATTACTGGAGAAAATGTCACACAACATACTTAGAATGCACTTTTCAGTTAATGTGTCTTTTCCTGCCCTCCCGCGGCAGTAATCAACGGGAGATGGGGACCTGAGGGAGCTTCCTTTTCATTGAGGATGCTCTTAGTATTTCTTCAGTTTGCAGTTCCAGAACTATGTAGAAAATTCCAGCTCTTATATCTTCTTCATTCACACACATACATGTATGCTGCTTTCCATTAAATTTCTGTCCCTGTCTTTGGAGTTTGAAGGCACTGCATCCTAAATGGAATCCAGACAGGCGTCGTCCAAGTTCTAAAGCTGTACCACTTACTATATGTTGTCTCCTCAGTGTCCCTAGGACCCGGCATCAGTATCTAGTGTCTGCTCTTCTGACCTTCTGATCATCCAGCTCCTATCTCTGTCGTGCTGGGATTACATCACCATGCCCAGTCTTATGTGGTGCTGGGGATGGAACCCAGGGCTTCATGTGTGCAAGGCTGATGTTAGCTGAGTTATATCCCCAGACAGGAACTGATCTTCTAAATCAAGTCGTAGGTGTTGGATGGCATGGTGATGTGTGTAGTATAATTTCTGAAGACAATCACCAAACAATAATTTTGTTATCATATTACTCCTACAGAAATTATACTTTATGAGCTGTTATTTAATTAACTAAAATATTGTTTGAACTTTATATCCTTGTAAGTTTGAATGTTAGAGAAATTGCTGTCCCTGTAAATACTGAATTAACAAATGAATTTTCTCTTTATGTAAATTGTCTTTCATTTTACAATTATAACTCTTTTTGGAGGCAGGCTCTTACAATGCAGCCTAAGCTAGCCATGTAGTCTGTGTAGTTCCCTTTCCCAAGTACTGGGGTTTTAGGCTTACACCACCATGCCAAGCCACATGTATACATTTTTATCCTACATGAGCTTGCCTATTAAAAATACAACAAAGAAGCTGGGTGTGGGGGTGTACCCCTTTAATCCCAGTACTCTGGAGGCAGAAGCAAGTGGATCTTTCTGTGATTCTAGGCCAATCTCATCTACATAGTGAATTCCAGGCTAGGGATATTTGTAGTGAGACTTTGTCTTAAAACATTTCTGAAAACAGAAAAGTGAAAACAGAAAAACAGAAAGTTTTTTTTTTTGAGAAACACATGTAATGGAAGTTCACTTAAACCTCTGTGAGTTATAACCACAACTTACAAGTACATTGGAGGCAAATTTTAAAAGAAGCACTGAGTGCAAGCATAGCTAATACTGAGAACACCACAGATGCTCAGTGAATGCTATTCTTCCCTATAAAGGACAGCACGTGTTTTCTATAATGGGACAGACAGCAACTATTTTAGGCTTTGTGGGCTACCCCATTTCTGTCACAGCTACCCAGTTCTGCTGTTGTGATATGAACACCCAGTATGCAAATGAATTTGTATAGCTGCATCCCAGTACAACTCTACTTACTGTATTTGTCTGGTAGTTTGCCAGCTCCTGCTTTAGGGTAATAGCTTGGCCTGAGAGAAGTCCACCTGACTATTAGGTGGATATGGGAACTTGGAGGATTGCTTTCCAAATACTGTCTGCTCGATTCCCAGTGAGCAGACGCATGCCCACTGTGTGCTAGGCGCCTCGGCCAGGTTAAACAAGGCCACTAAGTTGACAGGCTTCATATGCAGAGATGCTGCTGCATTTCACATGGCTGAAAAATAAAACAGTTCCGGGGTCTTTGGTTTTTTTTCTTTTAATTGAAAAACTAAAAATATGAAAAATTATAAAGGGCACACCAGAAATCCCTAAGGTTGTACTACTTGTGAGTGAGAGTTCCCAGGGAGAAGCTGTCAGCAAGGGTGTTTGGCTGGTCACACGGCAGTGATGTAGGAAGGTTGGAATGTTGCAGTTCCAGAGCTTAATTACAAGTGCTCTTCGGCCATCTTTAACCTAGCCATTACTTGTCCCACTTTGTGTTGGACCTAAAATCCTGCTGAACATTATTATGACTAACATATTTAAAAAAAAAAAACAAAAGAAACCTTTTGGAATGTATTGACTTAGCAAAAGCCTAGTTTCCCACTAATCAAAGGGATAGAATTTTCTCAGACACCCAAGGCCTATAGCAGAGCTCTCCCCGTCTTGCTGTAAGCCTCCTATGTATACACACACACACACATACACACACACACACACACACACACACACGTATGTATATCTGAAAAGTGTCTTGATTTATGAATTTCTTTGTTCTTTACTGTTAATTAATGTTGGAGCATAGAACTTGGGTAAGCTAAGTCCATGATGCTTGTATCTGGCTTCCGAATAACCCGTCTCTTAATTTCCTAGAGGTGAGAGCTGCACTTTTGCCATAGACAAGATAACAAGTTTGAACAAGCGAGCATTTCCATCTAGTTTTTTAAAAATTACTTTACGTGCCAAAAAATTCTGTGTACATAATTCAGTGATTTTTTTAGGGGGAGGGAGAGAGGTGTGAATTTATAAAATTGTGCAGTCTTCACCAGGATCTCCTTTTAGAACATTCATTTTATCCCTTCTAAAGTGAAACTGGCACAAAATAAGGAAGGCTCAACAGTTAAGAGCCCTGGCTGCTCTTCCAGAGGACCCGAGTTCAAAAGCCAGCACCCACTTAGTGGCTTACAACTGTCTATAACTAGTTCCAGGAAATCCTATGCCCTCTCTGGTCTCCTTAGTTACTGTACCCATGTGGTGCACAGACATACATGCTGTCAAAAACACCCACACGTAAGTCAAGTGAAAGAAAACAGAAAAAAAAGTTTTAAAATAGAGATAAAATAAACTGTATAATTCCGCATGCTGTTTGAAAGGACTTGGCTTCCTCATGCTCACTGAAATCATCTGTGAGCATATCCAGTATCACAAGGAGCTTCCTTGACACCGTTTAACACAGACCCTAGGTAGCAGCAGATTTGCCTTTATTACTAGGCATTGGTTTGCATTATTTTGAATTTCATATGTCAAATCACCTAAGCTGTGTTTTAAAAATGTCTTTCCTTTGCTTACTTTGAAGTTTATCCAGGTTTTAGTGTGTGTTATTAATTCATTCCTTTGTGTATCATTAATTCATTCCTTTGTGTTGATAACCAGCATTCTGGTGTAAGAAAAACATAGAGTTTCTGTTCCCTTTGAGGTAGACACTTCTTAGGCTCTTTTTAGCTTTAGCTACTATGGAGCAAGTGTGCATATTCTACACACACATGTGCATATGTGCATATGTGCATATGTCTCCTGTGTCAAAATACCTAGGAGTGTCATCCATTAGGTACATATTTATTTCATTAGGACTCTACCAAAATGTTAGAGCAATTATACCATTTTAGGTCCCTCCCAGCAGTGTGTGAGAATTCTAATCACTTTGCTCTCCTGGGAGTTAACTGTCTGAATAGGAATTTGGCAGTATTTAATTGCAGTTTTAATGTGTTGTAGGTATGAATGAGAAATCTCCCCTACAGGCTTATACAGGGACACTTGGTTGCAGAATGGAGGTGCTATTTGGGTTCAGGAGGTGAAGACTTCTGAAGGAAGTGCATCCCTGGGCTTTGAGGGATTCCAGCCTCTCCCCGCTTCCAGTTCATTCTTTTTGCTTTGTTCCTGTGGTTGACAATGTGAGGGCTCAGCTTTGTGCTCTGCCCTATGGGCTACCACAGAAGCAGCCTTTCCAAGGCTGGGATCCATGTTCCCTCTGGGGCTGTAAGCATCTGCAAGTTGTTTTATCACACAATGGAAAAGTAAACAGTGCACGTGCATTTTCCTGACTGAAGATTCTAACATTCCCAGGTTCCTATTTGCCATCCACAGGTGTTCTTTGGAAAATCTCTGTTCAAGTATATTTCCCATAGCAATCTCCTAGACTTAGGACATTTTAGGCTTTCTATGCCTTCAACACCGTTTCTCAAGAATGCGGTCTGTCCTATGTTGTGCCTTGGTCAAAAGCCAGTTGTTTACATGACCATGTTGTTCAGCCTCTACATTTCATTTTCCATTGCTTTATCTGTCTCGATGTGGGCCAGCATCCCACTGGCCCAAGAGTGACAGTTACAAGTCTTGAAATGTCTATGTTCTCCACTTGAATTGCTGAACATCCAGTCTTTTGTATTTTATACAAATTTTAGAACGAGTTTGGGAGTTCCTGCAAAAACCCTGTTGGGATATTGACTGGAATCTCATTGCATTTGCACACCAATTTTGTGAGAATCAATGGCTTAACAACATTGAACTTTCTAAGCTATGAATAATAAGGCATACATCTTTTCCCACTTGATTGAGTCTTTAAATTGTTTTAACAGTTTTCACATTTCAACACAAAGATGTTGCAAATGTTTTATCTCTACATTATATGTATGTCTGTATTTATAGATTTCCTATAATAATAATTATTATTATACATAATAATATATAAATATATATAATTATATATATGTATTTTTTTTACACACACACACATATTTGCCAATATACTTTGCATGTTTGTATCTTTGATGCTTTTGTTCATGGTATTGTTTCTAACTCCTAACCATTGTGTATATATAGAAATAGAGTCGTTGTTTTTAAACTTTTAATTGATTCTTTGTAAGTTTTACATCATGCACCCCAGTTTCACTCATCTCCTCATCCCCTGTCTGCCCTTTGCCCTTGCAACCTGCCCCCCCAAATAAACACACACACACACACACACACACACACACACACAAACAAACAGGACAAAACAGAGTATACATAATCTTTTGTCGTAGCGGCTGTAGTGTGTCACACTATGTCCACACATCTTTACTTGCACGTTTTCATTGCAATGAGCAACTGGTCTGGTCCGAGAATCAGAGGTCTCTGGATTCTGTGACACCATCAATACTGGATCCTCACCTGGATTCCTCCCGATTATCCTATTGTTGCCCTGTGTCATGTGGAGTCTGCAGTTTTGGATGGGTAAGGTCAGCCCTTTCACATGTCCCAATGGTCAGCCCTCCAGCTCTTTTTTACCTGCAGCACCGGGGTGAGCTCTTCAGCACTGCTCCTGCTGGGCCACCCAGTGCCATCAGCGCAGGGACAGCTCTCCTGCTCTCCTGCCCTTGGGGCTGGCTCCTCTGAACTCACTCCTCCAGAGTCAGTTTCACTGTGCTGCCCAGTCGAGGTATAGGGTCCACTGTCTCACGTGCTGCAGCCGGGGAGGAGCTGGGCAGCCGGGGAGGAGCTGGGCCAGGTCTCCCGCTCTCATAACCTCACTAGCACGTTTGCCACCAGGGCCAGCTCCACTGTGTTGCTTAGGCCAGGGTCTGGGCCCGCCCTCCTGAGTGCTGCAGCCAGTGAGGGGCAGAGACAGTTCTGCATAGCACCTGGACACCCACATGGTCCCTGGTGGCTGCCTAGACCAGGGACATCCCCACGTTCTGTAGTGGTAATATAAGCCATGGGCACTGAGCCCTGCCGCCACACAGCCATCAACCTAGAATATGGCCCTGGAGGGTTGGGACTTCACCGTGGCCTCAGGTTGTCGGGTCAGCTACTCAAAACAGGCTACTCCTCTCCAGCCTTTCCTCTCCAGTTCCATCTCTTTTCATACTACTCAAACTGTTCCACTTCTTTTCCCCTCCCATCTGTCCACCACATACTTGCACACTGTAGTAGCTCCCAGTACAGGCGGGCCATGTGGCTGGCAGACCTGATCTCCTCTGTCTGTGCCCTATGGCATGGTGTCAAGTGGGACTCTGGGTATCTACTGCCTGCTGCTGGTGTGGCATGGCAATGGTGTGGCATGGCATGTGGCAGGTCTGTGGACATTTTCCCCCTCCCACACCGCACACAGCTTTGTGTGGGGACAGGTTTGGCTCTGTGTGTCCTCTGCTGTGCTGTGCTGCGGAGGGCAGGTCTGTGGTGTCTGCTGCTTGTCAGCTCTCTGGCTGTCTTTCTTCTTCCGCACTGTGCTGCATAGCAGGAGGTGGGGTTCTGTGTGTCCGTGATCGCCCATGCTGAGCTGGGGAGAGCAGGTCTGAATACAGTTGATTTTAATACTCATGTCCTTCACACTTTCCAAACTTGCTTATTGGCTCTATGAGCTTTTTTAAATGCAGTTTTTCTTATTTAAATTTATGCTTTTGTCAAAATTATGATCCCATTGTCCAAGTATTTTTTTATTTTCATTCACACTTTAGAGGGAAACATTTTCCCAAGGTATAAAGCTTTTTTCATAAGTATTAAATTAATAGCCACACTATGTCTCTATATTTTGTTGGTCTCTCTGTTATTACTGCCATCTCTGTTTTTTCTTACGTATAGTATGTACTGATAAATATTGTCTTTGGGCTGGGAATAGATCTCAGTCAGTAGAGTGCTTGTCTAGCATGCATGAAACCCTGGGTTCAATCCCCAGTTCTGCATGAATCAAGCACAAGCATCAGAACTGCAAAACTATCTTCATCTCTCCAGTGAACTGAAAAACAGCTTGGAATACACGAGACCTATCTCAAAACCACAAATGATCTATCTATCTATCTATCTATCTATCTATCTATCTATCTATATCTATGTCTCTTTACCTATGTGTATGAATACATTAAAACGCCTGTCTATGCAAGTCTTCAAGTCTGCACCAGTAACCTGTAAGAATCACTAGTCCACTGATGCTTATAGCACGCCTAACACTGATATATCCCACTCTTTGCTGGCTACCGACTAGCCTCACAGTTTATTGTTTGATTTTTTTCTCTTCTTTTGGTAATGTGTAGAGGTTCATGTTTCTCACCAGTGTTTTGATTAACTTCATTAGCAGCTCTTCTTGACAGCCATCCTTGAGGGTTGTCCTGGGGCACTAATTGTGCACACTCACAGGTGGCCACATTGATACTTTAAAGTCACAGTGCATGAAATAGCCTCCTTAACATCACAGTGCATGAAATAGCCTCCTTCTGGGTCCCAGGTAGTAATTAAGGGCAAATGGATCCATTGGTATGCACTTGTACATTCTTTTTGAGAGAACAAGTTATACCCTAAATAATTTCCAGATTTCTTTGAGAATATTTCTATAGGATGATTCTTCTTTCCTTTCTCCCTCCCCCTTCCTCCTTTCGTTTTTCTTTCTCTCTTTCTTTCCTTCTTCTTTCTTTCTTCCTATCTGTCTCTGGCTCTCTGTCTGTTATACTACATCCTGACCACAGTTCGTTCCTTCCAGTCCCTTTCCTCTTGCCTCCCCAAACCCCACCATGTTCTCCTCTGTTTCTCTTCAGAAAAGGGCAGGCCTCCCCAGGATACCAACCAAACGTGGCATAACATGCTACATTAAGATGTGGCACCTACCCTCATATCAAAGCTGGACAGGGCAACCCAGGAGGAGAAATGAGTATAGGATGATTCTTAATGCAAATCAGTGGTTGATGCTAGGAGGAACAGCGAGGGATCTATTTAAGGGCCATGCCCCTCTTCTTCACGACCTGAGATGATCCCTGGATGCCTTAGCAGGTGACAGACTGTTCCCCGACTGCTGTGGCAGCTGGTCTTTTGCTGTCAGGTCTGCGTCAAAGTAATTGAATCTTCTAAAAGGAAAAATAAAATCACTTCTCAAAATAACTGAGAATAAAGAACCCTTATCCCTGTATTGGTGAGGGGAAGGAATGAGGGAAAGGATATTCTCTTTAAATCTGGTGCTCTGGTACAATGAAGTATGTTGGCAGTCTTCCAGGAACCTGACCGAAATTGGAACGAGAGTTGGTATCACTACTGTGGTATTGCAGTGAAGTGTGGATTGCTTTTCATGCCTCTAATCTTCAGCAGCTGTGTCACTAAGCTTGTATGACACATGTCCTCCCATCACTGTGTCTCATGCTAGGGTTAATAGGTGTTTGAAGACCTTGGGTATGTATGTAGAACACAAGTCCATGGCATGGTTTTAGGTGCAAACCCAGATTCTGAGCCTGGACCCAAATCACATTTATAGCTAATCCATTGTCTGACTCAGTTCCTGAGGTTAGTGCTGGTCTCATGGGGCAGCTGAGAAGATAAATCCTCATCCTGTGGGGATGTAGAGAGCAGAGAGATGCTCGGGGCAGGGATCAACTTAGATGTAGACGCTGATAAATAAAAGATCAAGTTTAGGTGTTTGTGTGTCAATCCGGTCCAGTTACAAGGAGGCTGTGAAGCCCCAAGAAACTCCGGCTAGGGAGGGTGATGGCCCATGCCTGGCAAAGGCAAAGTTGAGGGCATTGTGGCTGCAAACAACAGGGACCAACATTGTAAGTCGCAGACTGGGATGAAAGGAGAAAGCTCTCAAGGAATAGAAGGCTCTCAAGGATAGACAGGGGTCCCCAGAGAGCCAGTAGACTACTGTTTATACTGTCATAAGGATGAGGGTCCAACTGCTTTTGTTTATTTACACAAGATTCACACCTAGAGTCTTCATCTTGTCTCCATTCAACACATCTTTATCAGTTTATGGTCAGCACTCCTTAGTCATCAGTAACGAGGCAATGAAGAATAGTCCCTGGTCTCATAGAACTGACATTTCCGTGAGAGAGGCAGAGCCAAGAAACCAACAAGTACATGCCACATATGTGTGCTGATGGAAATTCCAACAGGCAGGGCAACAGGGAGTGGTGATGGCTGGTGTTTGGACTCTGTGTGTAGACCTCCACTTGCTCCTTGCCCAGTTCTGGAAATGGCCGTCTCACCCAGCTCCCATGGCTGGCTTGCTAATCTGCCCAACACCTGTCTCTCCTGAGAATGCCTGGAGCCACCACTCGAGTTCCACCTACTGACTGCCCCCACAGTTGGCTCTGCCAACCACCAATGACTGTTCAGCAGTTACGTCTTCTCTCTCATCCATCTGAATTGTTGCAAATGGAAAACACCAGACAATATTAATATTTTAAAATTAGCTAAATGACACAACTGCTGGTCTTGGAATCTATTGTCCTAAACTCATCAGCTATTCTATATCAGAATTCAACCAGTGGCCGCCACCTGATCTAATAGCCCCCAGGCATACTAGTGTCTGTTTTTCTCCACTCTCACAGCCTGGTCGGGGGTGGGGGTGGGTTTGGGGTGGGGGGGCCCATTCTCTATGTCATCTCCTCCTCCTGGGACCTGGGAAATTCGCCTCTATATCTTTGCTCAGCAATCGGCTTTTACTGTCTTTATTTACTCAATCAAACAATTAGAGAATCTCCCTCTACATAGACTCTACGCGCAGCCATGACTGCTCTGTAGAGTGGTGTTTGAGCAGAGTTCTGGAGAAATCTGGGACTGGGCCATATTTGCATGGAGGGAATCTTTGGGCTGAGAACAGCATCTGACTGGCCTGGTCTGGTCACCTACCAGTGAATCATGTGGGACATGGTCCAGTGGAGAACAGGATGGATGAGCAGGGAGTATGTGCCAAAAGGAAATGGGCTTGCTTTGACTAGAAGAGGCCATACAGACTCAATAAGCAGGAAAAAGATGTCCACTGTAGCTGAGGGTATCAGTTCTCTCAGTGAATTCTGCCCACAAACAAGCAGAAGGCGAAGGAAATGGAGAGTACTCAGGCTCTGGACATGGCAGGGGTGAGTTGGACAGAGAGATCTCTGGAAGTCACATGGATTCTCAGAATCCCACAGACTTTTTCAGGAGAGACACAGCAAAGCAGGGAAAGATGGAGACTTCATGGACTATGATTGACTCCCAAACATAGGTGTTGGCATCTACCCTCATTGTCCAGAGGAAGTGACTTTTTCCTTTACAGTCAAAATTTCCACTGGAGACTGCAGAGCAGAAGAAACTACCATTGACACCTGCAGATCTCACTGCCTCAGGGGAGAGGATCTCACCCAGTTGCCTGTGCACTGAGGTCTAAGAATGAGGCCCGATAGGCAGTAGTGTTCACCTTCTTCTATCTTGCGTTTGAGATTTTGAAATGTCTTCATGTTTTAGCATGTATCATTGATGTATTCTTTAAGACTGACGAGCAGTACTCTAGTGCATGAACTTACTCCAGTTTTCAGTCCACTTATTCCCAGATCTTCTAGGTGTTTCCAGTTTTGGCTACCACAAATAAAGTACCACAAATACTTACAGCTTCCTGAACACACTTCCAGACTTCCATGCTTTTGCCCATGCAGGTTGCTCTGCCTACATCCTGAGAAGCTTACACCAAAAGTCATCCTTTCACAAGACCTTCTCCCTTGGCTTACTACAACAAATCCCTCCTTCCCTCCAGTCCTCAACATAGTGTTGATATCCCATCTAGTTAAGGCACCTTGAATCATAGTTTTATGTGTTTCTTCTCTGGGAGACCCTTTGTTAGTCAGACTTACCTTTGCAATGGCCCTAGCTTGACCCAGTGCCTTTTCAAAGAGGATGCAGCTGAAGAAGTGACTTATTCAGTGCTAGGGTGTGTAGCCAGAAAGGCTTCCATAGGCCTTCCTCTGTAGGCCGACAAGAATTTGAATTTGACTGTATAACTAAAAAAGCTACACCATAGAGTTGGAATCAATTCACCTGAACAACCTCATCTGTGACTCCTTCAATGCAGCCCAGGGGTTTTGTGATGAAGGAGAAATATCTTTTATTCTTCTTGAAATGGGAATGACAACTTGATAGGGGCTGAGGAAATTCGGGAGAGTGTGGCCACAGGTGACCTTGCCTCTTCTCCCTAGTCTCCACTGAGGTCTCCAGAGCCACTTAAGAGCACAGGAACCAGTGTCCTGGTTTGTCTAGTACCAGTGGTTGCTCTTTTGAGACCTTAGATTTAGAAATTACCTGTTCCCCTCATGGGGTAGCAGGGGAGAGAGTCACCATTCTACTTAGCCTCTTATGCCACGTGAGCAGCTAATTGCTGAGACTTAGCTCTACCTCCCACAGAGGAAGTTTTAAGACAACATAACATTAGAATCTGGCATGGTGACACTCTTTCAATCCAAACTTACAGTGAACCAAGAATAGAGCAGAAAGATGTGAAAAATGTATAATTTGGCAAAGAAAGCGGCATGAGCTAATCTAAAGTTGGCAGGTAGCTGAGAACAAGATCAAGGTAATTACTAAAGACATTTGCACAACTGAAGAGAACCCTTGCTCTTTGTACTGGAGCAGTAATAAAAGTACCTAGAGGGCAAGACCTTTCTCATGGGAAACAGCCTGTGACAACACAAACTCATTTGGAATACTTTCATTTAGGAAGAAAGTACTTGAAAAGCAGAGGCCGAAGTAGGGAGTTCAGGGCCTCCATGTCCCAACAAGACCACACCTACAACAGTGTTTCCTCAGCTTCATCTGCCTTGACATTCAAAGTCCACAGTAATCGTGGTGAAAGAGACCAGGCTACATCTTGTGCTGATAGGAGAACTTGGGGTCGTCTCCCATGTAGTACTTGGCTTGAAGTCATGTAGACAGGGTTACAGAAGCTTACAGCAAGGTTTCAGAGTGCTCAGCCACAAATAAATGTGAGCATCACCCTTCTCCCAAGACTCAGGAACCATTGTGGAAGAGGGGCAGAGAGACATTACATCACCGAATTTTGAAAATTTCATCTCTAGTTTATAAAGTAGCTGAGGTTTTCTGGTGACTGTTATTTGATGGGTTCTCCATCTGCTGGGTAATTGTGTGGGGTTGCTGTACACATATGCCATTGTGCCCAGGTGTAAATAGAGGGACTACTATACCCCTTCCAGATCTATGAATAAGAAACCGCTTTCACACCAGAAGAACTGTCTGGGGACGAGGACTCATGTCCACGTTGGCCTTTTTATAGTGTTCAGTTCTGAGTGGGTGTGGTTTGCTTGGCATTGTAAATTTTATCTTCCTGTGCATACAGGAATACCTATACCTTAAAGAAGTGCTTTCTATCTTTGGTTGACAGAGGAGGTTGTAGACAGGTTTTCAAGGAGTTTGTCAAAGTCCTAATTTTATACATGAGAAACACACTTCTGGAAGGGCACCATGTATAGGCCTTGCCTCTATTCTGGACTTCTGTGGGCAATGGAAGCACAGTTCTACTGTAACAGTGGACAGTTCTGTAAAACGAGCACTGTGACTTATATTTGTAATGGTGTGGAAGGTGAGTGAAAGGATTAAATTACAGTCTTGGTTTTGTCTGTGATTTTAAGAATAATGTTGGGATAAAAATTTATTCAGGTGTAGATAATGAAGTCGAGTGAAGCCGTTTTGATAATTTTCTGGTAACAATAAGCTGTTTGAAGGCTAGGTGCTTAAACATCTATTTGGTGGCTATAAATGAATGACAGGAAAAATGAGAAATGCTCAACACCCATGTCTGCTCTTTATGCCTGTGTGCAGCAGTGACTTGAAGATGTCTATGGATCAGCCCCAAAGACAGAGTTTAGTAGGAGAAAATGGGTCAGGAGTATTTCAGTGACTTTCAAGGAATTCCATATCCCACCTCAAGATTTCCAATTTGCATTTCAGAATTTTCAGAATTATAGAGATAGAGGCAGAAATGGTGGTGTGTGCCTGTGCCTTCATAACCTGAAGGCTAATGCAAGAGCACCCCAAGGTCAGGGCTAGCCTGGGGTACCTCCCTGTCTCAGAAACCTAGCAAAATAATGCTAGTAACTTTGTTCTTTTTTTTTTTCTTCTGACACAAATTCATTTTGATGGCAAAGGTTTTTTGAATCCAGGGACTGCCTTTCTGACATGTACACAGTGAGTCAGCCTCACCCACCTCCTTAGACAGATTTTAACAAACTATTTTCTGGTCTGTCAGTGGTTGATGGTTTCCACATAGATCTTCTGAATAATGTCATTTAGGGATATTTACTCTTTTTAAAGTAAGTTTCCTCGATTGGCAATGAGCCAAATGCATTCTAAAACCTCATTTGAGTCTAAAATGGCAGCTAGTAAAGACAGTGGGTGTTGGGTTCCTCGCTGCCTACTAGTTCAACTGAATCCAGCCTTCAGGAGAACTCTGCCCCCCAGATTTGTCATCTTGCTAGAATGTTCCACCTGTGATAAATGACACAGTCCTCTCCTCCCTCTCCTCTCCTCCCCTCCCCTCCCCTCCTCTCCTCTCTTCTCCTTCCCTCCCCCTTCCTTCCCTCCCCCTTCCTTCCCTTCCCCTTCCCACCCTTTCTTTTACCTCCTCTTCCCTTCCCTCCCCTCCTCTCACCTACCTTCTCCTTTCCTTTCTTTTGGTTAGTCAATATGGCCTCATTAACTAGCCTGGGTCTCTACTTTCAAAAATTGAATTTAAATCTTTCAACCAGGACCCTGTAATTAACCATGATGAATTTTACTAATTCATAAAGAAGTTAAAGACATGAAAACAGAGGAGAGACCAGGTGGGAAGAGGCCGGGGATTGGCATGAAGGGAACAGTTAAGGGTATGAATATGATAAAAATATATGTATGTATGACAATGCCACAATGAGACACATTATTATACACAATTAATGTACGCTAATAAAAAGAGAAATTTGAATTTAGTGGTTCTAGAGCATGGCCTGGATACTCATATTAAAAGCCAAAGCAGAAGCAAGAAGCAACTGCAAAGCTCGTTTAAATGACTCTGATACAGAAAGAAGGGAAGAGGGGAAGGGGAAAATTTGAAGACCAATGCCTGCATGAACATTTCGGAAGATAGCCACTGAACACAGCTGTGGTATACAAGGTCTTGTGTAATGTTGCTGTCTGTCCCCTTTCCCCTTCTGTCTCCTCAGCATATGTCTTGTGTAACACTTCTCTCTGTCCCCTGTCCCCTCTGTCTCCTCAGCCATCATGTACGTCATGGGAGCACTTGGCCCTGCAGTAGGATACTTACTAGGTGGGCTGCTCATTGGCTTTTATGTGGATCCCAGAAATCCTGTTCACCTTGATCAGAACGACCCTCGGTTCATCGGAAACTGGTGAGTATTTTCCACATTTTCTATTTTGCTTTTTACTAGAGATAATCTGGCACTACTACTCCGCAGTTACAATTTCCCCAGCAAAAAGGAAAAAGGTAGCTAGCTAGACATTACCTGTACTAGATGGTGGGGGGAATAATTTCCACCACAAATAGCCATTTTCTTATCCCCAGAGCTTATGAATATGGGACCTTATGTGGTGAGGGGACTTTGAAGGGGGGTCACGTTAAGGATTTTGTGGGGGAGGTTATCTTAGGTGAAGGGGGAAGGAGGTGGCCAGATTCAGGTGGTCTGCTGATTAAAGAGGAGATTCTGGCAGTTCATTTTGAAGATGGATGAAGGACTGTGAACACAAGAATGCAGGCAGGACCTCTAAAAGTTTGGGAGGGAAGACAGGTTCTTTTTTAGCCAACATTTTCATATGGGATGTGCAGTAGATACCCAAAGCCTGGAACCTGGAGCGTGTTGTTGGAGCCGATGCACTTGTGTTATGTGAGTCGCTCCATGTGTGAGAGCTTGTCCGAACAGCAACAAGAAGCTAAAACAGACGTTGTTTGGATCACTGTGTCAAAAGCAGAGTGCAGGAAGAGGATATCCTTGATCCAGAGAGGACTTTCTGGGAAGATTGTTTTAACCCCATGTCCCATTACCTTTTCTGTGCTGTAGAGAAGAAAAATACTTTCTGTTCTACTTGGGGTTTTGTTGCTGTGATAAAACACTGACCAAACCTAATTTGGGGGAACAAAGGATCTATGTCACTTTGCATCACCGAGGGGAGCTAAGACAGAAACTCTTAAGCAGAAACCACAGAGGAATGATGCTTGCTGACATGCTTTTCATGGCTTGCTCAGCTCGAATCCTTACCTAACTCAGAGCTACCTGCCTAGGGTTGGAACCACCCGCAGTGGACTGGGTCCTCCCACACCCGTCACTAATTGAGAAAATGCCTGAAGACTTGCCCATACACCAGTCTGATGGAGGAGTTCCCCAGTTGAGAGTCGTTTCCCAGTAACAGTTGTTGGTATGGAGATGACAAAAACTATCAAGTGTGTGCCTATCCTCTTGGGCTCAGAGCTGTAGCTCTACTTTTCCATTTCTCTACTCTGAGCACATGTTTTCTTTTTGGAAACAGTTTTTTGCCCATATGTGCTGTACATTTAGCTGTTTTCTTACTTGCTAGAGAGTTCTGTCACATAAGTGATGTTCCAGACTTGGTAATTTCAACATCAGGTGCTGTACTATTTATCTGCAGAGCCAGACTTGTGTTTTAATTTGTCATGGGCCTCAACTTGAGTAAAACAAGTTCTTTCTTTATAAGAGCAGAGCCAGTAGCTGAAAATATAGAATGTTTTATCCTATTTCACTATAGGACAAGAAGTCATGTGACTCTGTGGTTGGTGGGACATGCGCATAACACAAATTTCTAAGAAGTTAACAGATACTAAGGAGGCCATTTGATAGCTTTGATTTTTACTGTAAGCATCATTGACGGTAGATGGACTGAGACCCATGTGGACTTGGCCTGCAGAGTATTTGAGTCATACAAAGGCGGGGGTGGGGGACTTGCCAGCAGTCGGGGAATAGCAAGGACTTTGAGGTCTAGACAGAGAGTGAAGATTTTGATCTCAGCTGTTTTCATTGTAGTTCTGGAATGAGTCAGAGTAAAAATTGTTTCTCATTGTTAGAAAACAGATTCCTAAAATATACTTATAAATGTCCAGTGTACACCCTGTATCCTACTTAGATATCTTGAGGCCAGCTCAGTAGGAAGGGAACTCGGGGAGGGAATGATGGCTGGCCGCACCAACAGAAGGGCAAGGTGTAGGAAGGATGTCAGGGGCTTTAGTCTGTCCCGTGCCTGATGCTGTCATTTATTACTGTTCTGGTTGACAGGCATCAGCTGGTGGCAGAACGGGTCTCTGTGGAGCACAGAACATCAAGTTGAATTCCTGTAATGTGCGCCTAAGAGCTGTGTGGGTTTCTGGACATTGCTTCTCTGTGCCTAGGTTACAGGGCTGTTGTGAGGAACGAGTTGACTATGGAGAGCTCTTAGCTCCTCTTGCTTTGACTTTCCTGTATGTCCTGGCCTTTGGTGGGTGTTTCTGTTTGTTTGTTTTTTGCAGTTCAGTAGAGGGTTGAGTGCTGGTCATGGACATAGCCGGCAGACGCTCTGTCCCTATGATACATTCCCAGTCTTCTCTTCTACCTTTTAATTTTCACTCCCAGTCTCACCAAGCTGATCAGGCTGGCCTTGGACTCACTCGTAGCCAAGGCTGGACTTGGACTTGCAGTCCTCCAGTCTTAGCCTTCTGAGTAGCTGGGATTATGGACCTGATGCACCAGACCAAGGCATCTTCATTGCTTTGAATTTAACAGTAGTAAGATAGTTTTATCTACCCACCTGACAGTTTAATCTTAATTTTATAAATGACCATCAGTTTAGAACTGAGTTTTTTAAAAAAATGAATTAGTTTTTTTTTTCTATTTGGTAGTCTTGCTGGTAATAGGTTTCTCACTGAATGCAATACTTAGAACCAAAGATACATTTTCATTGAACAGAGGTTGAAGGAGTGAAGAGATACATTATGCTGGTATTTATTAGACACCTACTGTGTGTCAAGCATTATAGTAGAGCTTAACACATGTATTCATTTAAGCCTTTTAACAATCAAATGGAACTTTTAACATCATGCCCACTTTATAGGTCAAGCAACTAATATCCAGGGAATTGAATTACTTGAATAAAGCCTCTGTGTGGTGTGCTGGGTTAAGGAACTGACAGGAGTGGACCCATTTGTCAGTCTCCTGTCCACCTATGGCTGGTTTGAAGAAGGGTTCCCGAGAAGGATTTGGATATCTGGGCCCCTTGAAGTTAACTGTGATGGAGGTGTCTTCTTCCAACACACACTGCATCTTCTCCTGCCACAGCTCCTCCCAGCGTCCCCTTCAGCTGTGTGCGTCGAGGCTGCCATTATTGCATGCTTCACATGGTTATTTCTTGAGGCTATTGAAGAACGTGAGCTGGTTTACTTTGCTTCTAGTTGACCCCAAGCTCTCTCATTTTTATTTGCTTGCTGTAATTCTTCCCTTCCTCTGAGACTGTATGTTGAGGATTGGCAAAATAGTTCAGTGGGTATAGGTGCTCGATGCACAAGCCTGGTTACCTGAATTCACTCCTGGGAACCTGTGTAAAGGATGAAGGAGAGGACAGTTGCCGCACACGCACACTACTGCCATATCACAACACGTTAGTATTAAATAAACATCTCAAGATTTAGAAACAAGAGTACCATCAAGAGCAGCATCATCCCAGGCTAGGGGAAGGTTGGGAATCTAGTCTAAGAGGATATCTACATTACAAACAAGCCCAAAGCGGCTGTTGCACATTACCTGCTGGTCTGGAGTGGGTGTTTCATTAGATCTGTTATAGGCACCATTTATTTAAATTTGATGACTCTCAAAAGCATTTTTAAACCTTCTTTTCAAATGAGAAACTCAACTGGGAAAATTAAATCATTCCTCATTAACTCAGGGCCACATGTCCTGGGTGGAACCATCAGCAGTGGGCTGGGTCCTCTCACACCCATCATTTATCAAGAAAATGGCCACAGACTTGCCCACACGCCAGTCTGACAGAGGCATTCTGTGGTTGAGATTCCTTAGTTAACATGTGGTGAAGACAAGATCCAAACCCAGATGTATCTAAGCCACAACTCATGACTGCCCTGAGTCCACTGCCTGCTGTCTCAAGGGAGGACGTGAGGCAGACAGTGGGGAGGCTTGGGGATCTTAAAGGCCAGAGGACAAATGGGGTGTGCTATGGGCAGTGACTGATGAAGGCCTGTAATCAGCCAGGCTCTGAAGGAGCCATGTTGATCCAGCTATGTTCCCCAACACTGATACCCACCACCCGTTTTAAACCTATTTCTTTCAATTTATGTATTGAACAAACTTTTGAATCTCTAACCTGTCCCAAGTACTAGATTGATAATTATACACCCCTAGGAAGCTCTCTGGCACACTAGCCACAGAATGAGATGCAAGTTCAGCCGTGTACCTTGTTGTAGTCCTAGGTGGTTGTTTCTTGCTCTGGCTGTCTTAAGTTCTTCACAAAAAAAGGTGAACTCTGAATGTCTTGATGTCCGTCATGTTTGTGAAGGGCTGTGAGGACTGAATAAGGGATGAGCAATGCATACCTAAGGACTTGCAAAGTATTTGAACCCATCAGCAAGAAGAATGCACACTGGACAAGAAGTTGGGGGTACAGCTTCAATCGCCAGCATCAAAAAGATGAAAAGCAAGCCACATTTCAGATTCACTTTTGTGTTCTTTTAAGAAAAAACGGTGAGCCAGGCATGCACCATCCCAGCACTCAGGAGGCAGAGGCAGGCAGATGTCTGTGAGTTTGAGGTCAGCCTGGTCTACACAGTGAGTTCTAAGATAGCCGTAGCTACACAGAAAAACCCTGTCTCAAAAAAATGAGTGGTGGTGTATATTGTTCCTCTAAGCGTGTGGGACAGTCTATTGTTGTTGTAGTAAATTTATTGTAGCTAGGTGTGGTGACTCAATCCTGTTATCATAGCACTCAGGGATCAGAGGAAGGCAGGTGTCATGGTCACCCTGAAATAATAACCAACTGAGGCTAGTTTGGGCTGCAGGAGACTCAGGCTTAAACAAAGGCAAACAAAATAAAACAAAAACTATTATGAAATGCACACTGGAGTAGAAATAATTGTGTCAGCAGACCCATAGCTGCTCGGGATTACGGATGACATCGTACTCAAGTTGTTGACTATATTAGCCACTATGGTCCTAGTATAATTATGAATTTTCCATTCATACCACAGAAAGGCAAGTTACCTTTGCTTTCTCAGTTTGTTCAGTTTTCTTCTCCCTTATAATAGATGACGGTAAAATGATTTCTCTGCACCTTTATTCTGACAAACCTCACTCTCTGCTTTGTTCTTACTCCCAAACTGAAGCCATAAATACAACTGACATTTCCCAATTTTCTAGGTGGAGTGGATTCCTTCTTTGTGCCATTGCAATGTTTCTTGTGATATTCCCAATGTTTACTTTTCCAAAAAAGCTTCCGCCTCGACACAAGAAAAAGAAAAAGTTTTCTGCCGATGTCGTTAGTGACGATGACATAATCAAGGAGAAATCAAACACGAGCGAGCAAGTGAACAAAAAAGTTTCTTCAATGGGCTTTGGAAAGAATATCAGAGGTAAAGTATATCTCTTACGGGAATTCATGCATGGTACTTCAGGCCGGTGCTCTGCCAAGTGTGGGTCCAAGGAGGTGTGGCTCAGAGGTAGAGTGCTGGGGTCTTGAGTTTGATGCTCAGCAGGGCCCCAAAATATGAACCCTGTGACTCCACACCAGGGTCCCCCCACAGTTGTTTGTTGCTCGCTGGCCAGATGAGTACTACATTTGAGAGGAAGGGCTACAAATGTCACTTTAGAAATTTGAGAGAATGACCTCTTTGAGGGATGGTGTGGGACAGCAAGAGCAAGGTGGGACAGTGACACAGAGTGACAGTTGAGAAGAGGGACAAATAAGAACAAAACAAAATGACAGATATGTAGAGAGCTGCAGCAGAACCTATTGCTCTGTGAACTAGTTTTTAAAAAAGAAACTTAAGTGAATGATTTTATCTGTTGAATTTGATAACAGTAATAAAAAGTGAGGCTTTTATTTTGCAAGTCTTTAAAGGGAGGGGTAGCCTGAGGATCAGAGATCCAATTCTGGACCCCATGATAGCCGAAGTGAAACACTTTCAAGGAATGTCCTCTTACCTCAACGCACATGAGGTGACATGAGCCTGACACTCATGTGCACACATCATACACACTTACACACACTAATAGTGAAAAGTAAAAATGAAACATAAAAACAAGCAGACAAAAATCCTAACAATTCATTTTGAGTATGTTTTGCAAAAAATTACTAGTAGATGATAGGTTAAATAATATAAGAAACGGCCACCCTCCGAGGAGTTTGAGGGTCACTTCTTTAGGTCACAAAGATACCCAGAACTAGGTGTAGCATTCACTGCAATTGCTGATGTCTGGCTTCTAACACCATGATCACATCATATAAAGCAGAGTTTGTTCTAGGGAAGCAGTAAGGTAGTATAGGGCGATCCTTACGTAAGTATGAAAATTCACTAGAAAGGAGTACTATTCTTTGGTGACGCCATCAGTTATGGACTCACCTGTGTGAATGTCCTGGCAGAAGAACATTATTCTGTTTTTTCATCTTTCTCTTAAAAAATAATGTGTTTAGCACACCTTTAATCCTAGGGTGGGGCCAGGGCAGGGAGGTTTCTGTGAATTTGAGGCCAGCTTGGTATATATAGGGAGTTCTAAGCCAGTCAGATCTAGTCAGTGAGATTGGGTTTTAAAGAGGAAAGTGATTGTGGTGTTGGTAGTGGCAGTAGCAATCAATAATGATAGTGAGTTCATTAACGTCAGGTTAAACAATGTAAAACCCAAGCAACTTAAATGGCTTCTAAGTAGGCAGTCTTTGACCTATCAAATGGCTGTTAGTCCCCTTTGTTTAAGGAGCCTATGAGTTCTTAAACAATGATGCCCATTCATTGTTTTCCATTTTATATCCTGAATTCTTTGAATTAACTTTTGTATAAATTGTAGAGCGTGGTGTTTATCAAATGTTCATGACAAAATGACTCCAGCATTTTGGCTATGCACATAGTGAGACAGAAGGTTACTAATATGTCACAGAGTTGTCCCTACAACCTAAGAAGGACAATACACTAGAACATTGCTAAAGACTACTTGTTAAAAGCAAGTATCAGTATTTGGAAGAAAGCTGTTTCTTTCTTTAAGTTGTAGATCCAATCTCTTTCCTCCCATTACCTTGTGACAATGTGTTCTTTTGTAACCGCTGAAATGACTTCTGTTACTATTGTGGCACAAAAAGATTCTCTGGCCTGAGCTCTTCCGTGTAGGTCAGCCCACCATTTTCCAGCTTCATAATGGACCATCAAGATGATCACACAAACTGATTTCTCCTAGAGATTTATTTCACTTTTAATTATGTATGTGTATGCATGTGCCTGTGTAGGTGCAGGTACCTTTGGAGTCCAGAAGAGGACTCTGGATCTCCTGAAGTTCAGGTTACAAGTGGTGGTGAAATGTTTGATGCTGGTGCTGGGAACTCTTGGGACCTCTGCAAGACCTAACCACTGAGCCATCTCTCCAGACCCTACAATTGGTTTTACAACTTAATTAAGATGAAGTTGGTATTAAGTAATTTAAAACATAGAAATATATTTGGAATTTTAATTTGGGTGAATACAAAGTAGACTTAAGGGAAGAAGTATTTATATTTCATAAATTAGGACTTCAATGTGAAATAGATCAACTGGACAGTAGAAGAGGGTATAGATATCAAGTGCTAAAGTCCATACAACTGCTAATGTTTTTTCTAAAGATATATTCATTATATTTTACTTGTATGAGCATTTGCCTACATGCTTATCTGTATACCACTTGCATGCTTGCCACCTGAAGGAGCCAGTAGAGGGCGCCAGATCCCCTGGAATGGAAATCCCAGGTTGTTACAGTGGCTGCTGTGAGAGTGCTGGGAAACAAACCCGGTCCCCTGCAGAAGCTGAAAGTGCCCTTCCCTGGTGAGCCATTTCCAGGCCTTGAGGCTTTTTCTAAGTTCTTCAGCTGCCCTTTCTTTTCATGAATCTCTGCCTTGTTCTCTTCCCAGTGCTCGAAATTTCCATAGCAGTGGGGGTGGGGGTCGGGTGGGGCTTTCTACCATCATATCAAAATGAGAAGAATCTATTCTGAATTTAAGACGTGTTTATGGAATTTTACATACTAATTCATTAGTTTTTTTAATACTGCAAAGAATTTGGGTTTCTGACTTTTCTGCACAGGTGTGGATCATCTGGTGTGTGTGTGTGTGTGTGTGTGTTTGTGTGTGAGTGTGTGTGTGAGTGTGTGTGTCTGTGAGTGTATGTGTGTGAGTGTGTGTGTGTGTGTATGTGTGTGTGTGTGTGTGTGTGTGAGGAGTCTGACTATGTTGTGTAGTTGGTTTATGAAATAAGTTTCCAGTCTGATTTTCTTGCTCATATTTCTGATAAATTCTCATGTTTACTCTCTTTCTGGATTACAATGTATAAACCTCATAGATAGGACACACTGTTAATTCTTAACTCTACTTATGCAAGATGGATTCTCTAGATGATTTTAGAATGGAAGTTCAAGACAGAATCTAGTGTCGCCTAGGCTGGCCTTAAACTCATTATGTAGCTGAAACTGGCCTTGGAACTCTGATCCTCTTGCCTCAATCTTTGAATGTTCAGATGATGGGCACGTTCCACCACACCCAACCTAGTTTACTTGTTAAACAGAAATATGTTTTAATAGGATATACTAAAAGTCCTCTTGATAAAAATGTCTTAAACTATACTGATGGCATTGGAAGGACGTTTCACTGAAGTATTTAAATCAGTTCATTTATCTTGTACACACCGATATTCCTTACAGTACTTACTGCAAAGCAGCTGTTGGAAGTACCATTCTAATTTCTAATCCAGCACGGAGAAGGTCAAATGAAACCTCTGGGTACAAATTCAGGCTTGGTATGATCTGCCTCATGGAGCCGAGGCTCCTGGTGAAGGCCTTGCATTATAGAATGGTTTAGATTTCATTCTGAGTTAAGTAGGAGCTTGAGTCCTGAGTATTTTTTTCTCTCATTGTCTGGAGCAGGGTTTCCTTTCATCTTTATTTTTTGTGTGTATCCATCAATACCAGCTCTTTTAAAGAGGAAATTGATAGCCCAGCTATCGATTTGTACTTCCTTAAAAAGAAGAAAACGATTTCTGCTTTACAGAATGGTGCCTTTCTGGTTTGTTTTATTTGAAGACAGGGTCTTGCTGTGTCACCCAAGCTGGTTTTGAACTTCTGGGTTTAAGTGACCCCTTGCTAAGCTTCCCACATAACTGGGACTAGCATGGCATGCCACCACACCTGGTTAGAAGCCTTCCTCTCTTGCTGAGGCTACTAGAAGAACATCCATTGCGTGTTCTATTTTTTTGCTTCCCCATTTTGATACAGATGTTGGGAAAATCTGACTCAGGTTTCTAGATTCTAATAAATTATGTAGAATGAGGTTGTTGTAAAACACCACAGAGAAGAAAGTCGAAACTTAAGTGTGTCTGTATTGCCTTTCAAGAAAGAGATTAACATTGATTCCATCAAAATCTTAACAAAAATAAACACATAGAATATTTAAGTGGATCAATGTTCTTGTGGTTTGAGGCCTAGGATTTTAAGACCTTTCCCATTTAACTAGCATCTTTCTGCATAGAAAAAAAAAGGCAGCAGTTGACTTTCCTTTGTGCTTACTTTTAATTGTTTCCTATTATTAATTTAGCATAAAATAGAATTTCTTCTAACTAGGATTTTGTCTGCATTGGTGTGCAATATGTTTATAATCATAAGCAAATAGCGAAGTTATTTTATGATTGTTGTTGTAGTCATTGTCATTAAAGGATAATGTGAGGGTCTGAGGAGATAGCTCAGCCAGTAAACGGCCATCTGAGTGAGCAGGAGGATCTGGGTTTAGATCCCCAGAATCTGTAAAACTCAAGTGTCACAGTGCTGGCGGTGGGGCAGGCTGTGGTGAGGTTGGGATAAAAATGGGGCAGATCCCATAGAAAACTTCAGACTTGGTTGTAGCTCTTTTGAGTGAGCTGTATTTTGCAGAATTCTCTGGGAGAGACTGGAGAAGCAAAAGAGAGTATATCGTGAACCACAGAAGGCTAGGATGCGCCCCAGCCGTGGAATGTCTGCTTGACATGTACAAAGCTCTGGATTTGTTCCCCAGCACCACAAAAGAACCATAAAGAGAGAATATGACTGAGTGAGGGCAGGAGACTGAGCACTTATGGAAGAATCAGGGAAGGTGATACAAGGTGGATCACCTGATCCCTGTAGAGGTGGGATAGCCAAGAGTCCCAGGTAGAGAGAATCAAGTGCGAAGTGTAGACGGGTTTGGAAGTACTGAATAGGTTTCTTATGTTTGACACATTGTTGAGCGTATTTGGTGGACTCCTGGATGGTAAAGCATGGGAGGCGTGTGTGTGCACAAGCATGCCTGAATGTGTGAGTGTGTGGGTGCACAGGCATGCGCGTTGGGTTATATTGTAGAGCACTTGGCTGCAGGTACCCCACCCAGTCTTTCTTGGAATTCTTTTCTCCCAGGGAACTACCAAAAGCATTCTGAGAGGAAATCAGGTAGGGGCAGAAGTGGGCTGGAGGGAGGAGCCCACTGTGAAAGTTGTGAACAGAGCCCAGGTGAAGTTTGCCCAGAACACAGGGAAGTCAGCCTGCTCCGTGAGCCCCTCCATCTCCCCGGCCTGCCGAGGTGCTTTTCACTCAGCTGCCAGAGAAGTCTGGTAAATGTAACTCTATCCTTGCCTATAGGACTTCCTGGGTCTAATCCATGGCTGTATTTCCATCCTATCTCTCTCTTTCAGCCTCTTCTACAAACCATGCTTCAATTGCATCGTTCTCATAGCTGGTGCAGACATACGCTGGCCTCAAGGCCTTTGCAGCTGCCATTCCCATGCTAACGATGTTTCTTCCTGCAGCTCCTCATTTGCCTCAACATGTTGCTCACTGAGGCCTTCCTCGATCTATGTAAAAACATCTCCAGTTGCCCTTGTAATGCTTCTGAGCTCCCACCCTCTCCTGTCTCCCCCTCAGCTCTCTCACACACCCATGATGCACAGTTGTCCCTTGGCACCTCCAAGAGGACTTTATAGACCAAGAGGTCTATAAAAGGTGCTTTTATAGACAGTGTTTGCAGATATGTTTGACACCCTCTTTTAGACTTTGGGTCACCTCTAGATTTCTGACTACATTCTTCACAATATAAAAGCTACATGGATAGGCTATATCATTTTGTTTATGATCAGTATCAGGAAAAATGCCCACATGCTCTGGGCAGATGAAGATTTTTCTGTTCTTTTTTACTCTGTGGATGATTGAGATCACAGATGCAGAGCCAGGGGTGACTCAGGGCTGACTGGAAAGTCCTTAAATCTTTGTTGTCTCCCTCCCCAGCGCAGCCCCACTGAGGTGGAGGCTAGGATCCCCCACACTCATCCTGCTCATCAAGTATGATGAGTTAACCCCATCAAGTGGAATTCAGTAAAGATTTAATGGATGATTGCTCAACTGGGCGTTTATTTTAAGGTCTGAAAACATCCAGACTCACCAAAATGGATCTCATTCAGGATGGGTCTTTTCATCTTGGTTAAGCCTCTCTAGAAACAGCATCATGATAAGCTTGGGGTGTGTCTTTGTCTTCCAGGTTAAGTCTAATTCCAGTCATGCTGGCGGTGATAGTTGACCATCAAATGTAGAGATGGAGATGTACTAGGGTGTGAAGCTCAGATAACAGGCACAGGAATTAGCAGAGAGAGGCACAAGGACAGAATCGACTTGGAATTTCCAAAAACTACCCATCCTTAGTGTATGTGCTTTTGCTAAGTGTTGCTAAGGAAGTAAAGCATTAGAATGTCAAGACAAGGTGTTGACTCAGCAATGTGGGTTCCAAAAGCTGTGGTTGTGAGCTGCACTGCCTTGGTGCTCTTGTGTTTGAGCTTCACTGGGCTGCATTGTACTTCTATGCTTTGTACCTTTTGTTGAAGGTTGTTGTTGGGTTCTTAGAACTTGCCCAAGGATGGTTTCTCAATGCTCTTTTCATAAGCCTCCTCAGCACAATGGCTCTCAAATTTATCCTCCATCAGCATCATTAGGAAGCTCCAGGAGTCCCAACTCAGGGGATCTGGACCTCAGCAGTTTAAACAACCATCCAGGTTTCACTGATGTTATTGGTTGAGGGACCACATGAAACACCCATTGCTTCCTGTGATATACAGTCATGAGAAAAGCTTTGTTTTCTGCAAAGAAATTAGAGTGCTTCTGATGCTGTTGTTGTTGTTGTTGTGGTGGCAGCGGTGATGGTGGTGGTGGTTGTAGCCATGGGAAAACTGGGTTTACCTGAAAGGGGAGCTGGAAATAAAAAGGGTAACGGGGGGGGGGGGCAATAAAAGAATGAAGCCAAGTCTACGTTCTGAGCAAGGCTCCAAAGTTTAATAATAAGCACGATGTATATAAAGGGGAAAACCACAAGCCCCATCCCCTGCAACAGCTGGAGTATGTTGTAGAGCAAGGTCAGCACAGGCAGCCAAAACAGCTAAGTTTCCATGGGAACCTGCAACTGCAGCCAAGGCAGATGTCTCTGTCCAGGTTGATAAGACCTGGTGCCGGGCAATGGTGGCGCACACCTTTAATCCCAGCACTTGGGAGGCAGAGGCAGGTGGATTTCTGAGTTCGAGGCCAGCCTGGTCTACAGAGTGAGTTCCAGGACAGCCAGGGCTACACAGAGAAACCCTGTCTTGAAAAACCAAA
>NW_021604566.1:13408799-13443838 GCF_004785775.1 Grammomys surdaster
ACTTAAACAGAGCAGGGGGGAGGGGGAGGAGAAGGAGATCTTTTTACCTTGCTGACCAGGAGACTCGTTCTATGGCCATGTTTTCTCCCTTCTTCACTCTTCATGTTCTGCTCTGTTTAAGTTCTTTCCATTCTAATTCTTTGTTTCATTTCTGATTCGCCTTCATTTCCTTGAGCCTTTCTCTGTTTTCCTGTGGCAGGCCATCTCTTTTTTATTTGGGCATCTAGATGGTGAACTAAAAGACAAGTAGCAATAGGCCCAGCTGAGTCTCTAGGAGTGAGAGAGAGCTCTACATTGTATACCCAGTGCAAACTGACCGTGGCGTTACTCACATGAGGAGTCTCCATCACACAGACGGATGACAATGCTTGTGAGTGCTGAATCTCAGCAAGCAAGGCCGGCCCATGACCTGCTGACTCTTACAGATGCCATTCGGGCCCGCCATTTCCATTTCTGGAACTTAGTGGCTCAGAGGTTCTGTGGCTAGGCTAGAAGGTCACTTCAATGAAGCAGGAGATGCTGCACACAGTGCCTGTGGGAGGGTGGGGGTTCAGGACGTAGAATATTTTTGTGGGGTCTCATCTTTGGGGAGCCCCTGGAGTCATTGGTTTCAAGGATAATACTCAGGAAATAGGGATAATATTTGTCTTAAACTGTGAGGTAAATCATGCTGGTTGGTGTCTCCACCACGTTTTTGACTCACCCATGGATTTAAAAGTACAGTAATGCCAGGCCTGTTGTTACTTCTCTTTTAGCTCATCATCTATCTGTATGTCCAAGTGAAATCAGGAGAAACACTGTATGTATACATACAATACTTGCCAAAGATGGAGCCAGGAGTTTTCATGAAGAGATGCTCAACAAAGCTGCTCTAATGTGACTTTAGCATATACAGATACTGAATGATGACAGAGAGACCAATGTCGCACCTTGCAGAGCCCTTGCTTGGGGAAGGCAGTGGACTTGACCAAGAGACAGAAATAGAAGTGAGGCCAGAAGCTGGATCAGAGATGTCATTGGGATTTCTTTGGAAAAGTGAAAATTTAAAAGATATTGAAAGAATAAAATTGATGGGTTATATTTACTTTTAGAAAAATGAGACAGAGGAACATTGACCTGAAAGCTGAATGCCAGCTGGAAGAAACACACACAGGCAGGTCTTAGGGGAGGGATTTTCTTGCAACTAAAAGAGCAAAAAATCAGAATGTAGATGGAAGGTTAAAGTACACTGAAAGTTGCATGAAGTGATTAGCATTCATGCATGTGAATTGGAATCTTGAGGAAAATGTGGAATTAAATTAGGTCTGGTCTAGTAATATGAGCTAGTATATCAAAATCCTTGGGCTGCTGCTTTACGAGGCAATTCCTCAGTTACTTACCAATGAAGCTTTTGAAAGACTCCACCCCATTCATGCGCTGTATCAACAAAATACTGTATTTGTGAATACTGTATTCTCTTAATAGCATGTTAATTATTCTTTAATGGACTTTTAACTTATAATCTTACCTAAATCTGCTAGGAATTGTTTACATTTATTTTTTCTGACTTTTAAAAATTAATTTTGTAGGTTAGCATAGAAAGTGGTGGGGTTTCTTTAGCTTTGAAGAGCTGTCATTCAGGTGAGTATGGATCAGCCATTCTTAGCTCTCAGTGTGTCCCATGTGTCTGCATCTTGGACCCCACAGTTCTTTATCTGCTAGGTTGTCTCGTCAGCCCTGAATTTGAACATCTTTCTTAGTGTCAAATGATTAAAAGCCTGATCGCCGTCATTGTCATGCCACACCTCTGTCTCTTGACCTTCACAGCATCTTCAGTTGTATGATGACACATTACACGTGGCACAGAGGAAGGGATCTAGAATTATTCTCTAGAATTAAACAATAGACACTGGATTGTAAATCCATGGATGTAGCAGCTTCTTGTCCAATGCACTTATTAAAGCTATGCTCTTGAAGTAGTTTCATATATACACAGAGGCTTCGGGCAGGCACAGAGTCTTGGTGATTTAGTGATGAGCCTCCAATAATTAACATTCTTTGGAAGTTGTGCTTGCTGGCTCTTCATACTCTCATGTTTTTCCTAAGTGCAAGGACATTCTCCCACATGACCACTGGGCAGACATCAAAACTCAGAAATATGCAGTGAACAGTTTTCAGTATCTATACTACAGGCCTGTCTTCCTAGTTACGCCCTTTATGTTCAAAGTCTAACCCAGGAGCATGTATATTTAGTTTTTGGGTCTCTCTCTATCTTGGTCAAATTTTCATCTTCCTGTTCTTCATAATCTTAACCTTTTCTCAAAAACATAGGCTATTATCCTTGTAGAATATTCCTTAGTTGGGGTTTGATGTTGTCTTCTGGCATATGTACTTTTAAAGGCTTAGAACAGAAACAATGTTATGCAAAGTATACCCAAACTGGGCACATAGTATTAATTTGACCATTAATCTGGTTGATGAACCCTTTGATCCCTGGATAAGGTTGCATTTGCTAGGTTTCTCCATGCAAAAGTTAGTAGAGTGCAATAAATCAATACGTAATTTATAAATGCCTTGCAAGGGAATATTTTGAGGCTACATAAGATCAGTGAACTCCCATTCTTCTTAGACATTATGCTTTGTTATGTCACAATGTAACATCAGCAAACACGGAAATCATTTCTAGAAGATACATGGGGTTGGTTTTGTAATAATGTGATCACCTATATGTGACTTCATTTTATGTTTGAATGTCTGTATATAATGGCTACTGTTGATGCATTAACTTTGAGATCATGCCAAATACCTGTAATCATGCCTAGAGCAAGCATCTTTGCTGTATGTATTTTCTCCTGAGCTCATTCATCGCAACCACCTGCAATTACCACAGGAGACCCCCTTGGCAGCTTATTTGACCTTTTATGCTTTGGATGTAAAGTCTGGCTGTATGGAGAAGGTTGGCCCTCAACTAATAGTTCTTGTGTCTTAGCCTCCTAAGTACTGGATTATAGGTGTATAATACCTTCATTGTGCCTGATATTAGGGACTTTTTAAATAAGCAAAATCACCAGGAGAACATATAATGAGAAAACTGTGACAAACTATCGTGACAAAGACTCACCTTTACTATGTCAGAGCTGAACATGTTTTCAACTTCTTCTAGGAAAGGGGTGTGGATGACAGGAAACGGGGTGTGGAGGACTTGCCACCTTGAGTGCGGTTGTGAACGTGCATCTAGTGTTAGTTTTAGGCTTACAAGTGAATTTTATCAAAAAGCTAAATCTGCCAGTACAATTCGTAAACAAGGAGGACTGGATGTATGTTGTTTCTGTTGGATTTTCACCAAATTCTTTTGGCATTCATTGAGCTCAGAAGATCCCTGTTCATTGAAGTTATTTTTCACTCTTTGTATTTTCTGATTATACTTTGTGTATTCTGTCTCCCAACTCTGAAGTCAGACATTTCTCTGTTCCTTTTAGTAGAAAATGACTTTTACAAACCCAGAATTGCGTGATGGATGGACTCATTCCTACTGCAGTATCATTATGTCAGGCTTGTTTGCAACAATGTTGCAAATAATATGGACACATCCAAACACATGCATGCATCTGTGTGTGTGTGTGCATCTGTCTGTGACCTGTCAGTCAGCCTATTATAGCTTTTATTTATCTGTTATAAATCATCTATCAATCTGTTCTATCATATCTGTCTATCTATCTATCAATCATCTATTTACCCATCCATCTATTATCAGCTAATATATCTCTTCTATATATATCTGCTCATCTAATTGGTTCATGTGAGTACCTTCAGTACCTATCTGCTCCTTCTGTCTACACTTCAAAGTCCTTTTCTGGCAGTTAGTAATCTGATTTCTTCAATTCTTCAATGTAATTAGTAGCTCAGTTTCTATATGTAAAAAATACTCAGTCGTACCAGCCCAAGACAACACTAAATTCTTTGGCTCCTTCAGGGCATTTGGGCAAAACACTAAGCCCAAGTCAGTGGTTATGGAGGGTGAAAGGAAGAGTTATTGAAAGTCTAAACTTCATCAGATCTTTTTAAGTAACAACCAACTTTAGTTTTATTTATTTATTTATCCAATAAATTTTTAAAGAGATAAGAGAATGTTCATATATATATATATATATATATATATATATATATATATATATATGTATATTTTCTTACCCTTAAAGCTAAAAAACTGTTTTACCAAACCAAATGTCTCTAAAAGACACGTAGATGGATACATGGCTCAGTAGGTTGCAAGCATATTCAGGTGGAAAGATGGCTCAGTGCATTACAAGCATACATAGCTCCTGCAGTGCAGACACTAGCACTCTGTTCCCAGCTTCTGTGCAAACATGTGCCTGTAACTCCAGCTCCAGGGGACCTTGATATTGTGGATCTCCAAGGATACCTGTGCTCCTGTGCATATACTTACACAAAGACATACACAATTAAAAAGAAATATATCATAAAATTAAAAACAAATTTGAGATGATGAATATGACTTAAAATATTCTTGTGATACAAATGTTTTCATCCTGTCTTTTAAACTTCCCTTTTCCTAGATGTTTTAGATTCAATATTTGCCTTTTAGCATGCCAGCTAAACTTTATTACAATCTTTGAATGTTGCTAATCTTACAATATGATGTTTTAATATAAGGTTTACAGGGAAAACTTATGAAATGATTTAGTTGTTTTTCTTTGGTGTGTTTATCTATGTTAAAGGTCAAGTGTGCATGTTAGCTTCCCCTAGAGCCTTAAACCTCGTAGAGTTAGCTAAGACCCAGAACATTACATTTAACTAATTACTGCTTGATGCTACCTATTACTCTCTACTTCCCAAGTCTTAGATCTGGTTAGTGGGAGGCTATGAATTATAGTGCCAATAAAAGCCAACCAATCCTAACGGAATGACTTTACTATGTTGTAATGTAAGGGATAAATGTTTTCCAAGATTATCTTTTCCATGGAGGTACAACAGTTATGCAAATGTATATCCATTCATTCTGCAAAAATGAAAACCACAGACATTTATAAGATATGAAATGTATCCCCCTTCCATTCTTCATCATGATTCTATAACATAAGCCCTTAGGAATATGGTATTAATGTATTAAGAAGTCCTCATTTGATCTAAAAATGCATTCTTTTGGCTTGTTTCATTTTTGCTTAAATATGATGATATGCACATATTTATGTGTGTTTCTTTAGCTCGCTTTACTCACCAATATAATACTTTTTGCAATTCTTTTGTGCTAGCCCATGTAGCTGTTTCAATTTTAATGACCACTTCATGTTAAATTATATGACTATACCATAATTTGTTTGAACATTTCCCATGGATGGCCATTTAGCTGTCTCAGATTTTAATAGTATAAGTGATGTTTATCTGTAGCACATTCTGTTAAATAAATACCTGGACCTAAGGACGCGATCTTTCTTCTTGAGAGGCTGCCCAGTAGGTGCTGAGCCTCATCTCCGGGTTCTCTTTCCCTTTAGGACCTCATGGCCTTTTGTTCTTCCATCCAAGGTACCTGGGAGTGGTGACTCGATGTCCTCATGCCTTGCCACTGCTTTAACTATGAATACTTCCTGTTTCATAAACAAGGCTGAAGGCCAGGTGCCCAGCATCCTCTACCTGCTGCTCTGCTCTGGGCCTCTGCAGTGTGGGACCAAAGACTTGCCAACTCTGAAATGCATCTTGGACTTAAGAGATGGTTCAGCTGTTAAGAGTGCTTGTTGCTTTTTCTGAGGACCAAGTTCAGTTCCCTGCTCTCATTTTGGGTGACTCGCGCCCACCAGTAACGCCAGCTCCAGGGCATCTGTTATACTTTTTTGGATTCCTAGAGCAACCACATATACCTATGCATACATGGTCTCTCTCTCTCTCTCTCTCTCTCTCTCTCTCTCTCTCTCTCTCTCTTCCTCCCTCTCTCTCCTCTTGCACACACATCTACACGCAAGTAAATAATAAATTGAATTTAAAAAAAGAGAACTGTCTCTTTTCAGGAGAGGTAGCTGGGTGAACTTGAAGCTATAATGTTGGATTAGCTCACAACTACTTTGTATATTAAAGGAGTTTTAGGGTCTTAACAGAAAATGTGATTTACTTAATGAAAAAGGCAAAAAATTAGTTGAAACTTTTTTTTTAAAACAGTAGGAATTATATGCTGTATAATGTTTATGAAGATGTTTGTATCTGGGTATGCTTTTAGATGCTATTTCCTTCATTATTCTGGTTTTGAATTAGAAGAACAAGAATGGTTTCAAGTATCATCAGAAGCAGGGTAATGGTCGCATACACCTTTAATCCCAACACTTTAGGCAGGCATAGGCAGGCATAGGCAGGCATAGGTAGGCATAGGCAGGCATAGGCAGGCACAGGCAAGCAGATCTCTGAGTTTGAGACCAGCCTGGTCTACAGAGTGAATTCCTGGACATTCAGGGTTACACAGAGAAACCATGTCTCACCCACCACCCCACACTCACAAAAACCAAACCAAGCCAAACCAAAATCAAAACCAGCCACCAGTGCTTTCTGTTGTTACTTTCTTGTGGAGAAGGTTGCCCAAGGACTATTTTCAGTTCATTAAAAGCAGAGAACTTCAGTTTTCTTTTATTTCCCTTCTCTCGTTTGTAACACTCATGTATCACTTCCTTCATTTTGTAGACCTACCGAGAGCAGCTGTCAGGATCTTAAGCAACATGACATTCCTTTTTGTGAGTCTGTCATACACAGCTGAGAGTGCCATTGTCACCGCTTTCATTACCTTCATCCCCAAGTTCATCGAGTCACAGTTTGGTATCCCAGCTTCCAATGCCAGCATCTACACTGGTAAGGCACTGCCACTAAGGCTGCTTGTAACCACGGCCGATGTGTCCGAGGGAGTGGTGACCGGTCTAGCGTCGCTCACATGTGTGCTGCCGGCTCCTGCTGCCCCGGAGCTTGTGATGGGATGTGGTTTCTTTGATACTGATTGTATTCATGGGATATATTCATTATCTTTGTTTTGAAAGGGAAGAATATTGGATATTTATGATTTTTTTGTGGATCTTGATTAAACAGAATAAAATAAGTGACAAGGTTCAAATTTAGATTTGTATTGATCTTCTTATGGATTAGCAGGGATCTTTAAGTGTTAAGTGAATAAGTTGGTGATTTAAAAATCCAGATCAGTTCCATGGTTTCAGGGTTTTCCATTCATAAACCTGAATAGATTTCACTTGAGGTACTGAAGATGCATGAGATTTAAAGAGATACTTTGTGAGTTTTATTTTAGTTGTTTCATGTCCAGTCAGGCTGGACATGACGTCTTTGATATGTGTACTTGTAGGACTTAGTGCTCAAACCTTATTGGGTAGTAAATATGATACTTAGTAATATAGGAAAACCAATTCTCAGTTTTAGGAGAATTACAATGTTATATAATATCTTAAATCTTTCCTTAGTGGTAATAGAAATGGCAAATGGCTTTGTCTACAAAGAGCTTAATTTACCAATAGCAGATAATTAAATATTTTTGAATAATAGTAAGTTTGAATAAATAGTATTTTTTCTAATGTAGCTTGGTTTCCTATTCCTACATTTAAACCCAGCATGCTTGAATTATCTAAAAATAAACAGAAAAAAGTATATTCTGTAAGAAGAGAAGTTGATATGAAATATCTGTTTGCTTCATCTTGTATATAGAAAGGCATCCAAATTGGTCATGTGTCCATGGTTATAAACCATGTAATAAATAGTAAATGTCTGCAGACTGCTATAACTTGTAAGTTAAAATCTGTTTTGCTTTTCTAGCTTTCAAAAATACTTTCCTCTATTAATGAGACATCCCCAGATCATGTTTCAGCATGGCTAACAGAAAATCAAAGGCTCCTGTTCCTAGTTTAGTTCTTACACTGGCCTTTGTTGAACAGTGACTCATGGAGAGGGAATCCAAGAGCTTCTGCGACTGAATTCAAAGCTGTAGGATACTTGCACACATTGCCCAGACTAAGCTTCAGTATAAAAGGTGTGACTAGGAAGAAGGTTCATAGCCGAGTGAATCTAGTGTTTTCTATGTTACACAGAGTGCTGCAGGGCTGGTTACCCCAGCTATCCTTCTCCAATCACCCTTACTACCTTAGCATGCTCTGTAAGACTCCCTGAGGGAGACTCAGATGGTGTCTTTCTCCAGGCTTATTTGCCTATGAAACTCAATCTTTTGTTTACTCATTACGATAGGATATTGTTATTTATGTATTTTTTGTTTGTATGTGTGACACTGTCTCAATATTTCATTCCGCTTATTTTGAAACTGATCTCATTGTGCAGCCTAGAATGATCCCACGGCCTCGGTCTCTATGTGCAGAGATTATATCTATGTGAACTGTCACATCTCACAGAAACTTGTCTTTCTGTTTTTTCTCTGGTAAAATGTGGGACTCAGTCATGTTTGTCTATTTCAGACACACTAGGAAGTACAGAACTGTCTGGGTCATCTTTCTATGTACAGTTTTCACTCCCGGGCTCCAGGGCAGTTTGCAGGTGTAAACAATTGAATGCGGACCGATGGGGCCATCTCTTAAATGCAGGTAGAGAAGAGGCTAGTTTATTCTCTGAGGTAAAATGGAGGAAAACTTTCAGTGCAATCCAGAGGGTTGGATATGTAGTCCCCAGCGGCAGATAGAGACATCTGTCTAAATGAGGCTGTTTACCCCTCCTCCACAACACAATGCCAGGATGAGAGAAGCCACGTGACCAAGCGCAGTTCCATTCCGGTCACAGCATCCATCAGTGTCCGTCCTCTGTCATCTGTTTTAAAATGACGGCTCGTGCGTTTCAGAATTCACAGTCTTTGTCCTGTGTTTCCCAGTGGCTTTGGAAAAAGAAGGTACTTTCTCTTGATTATCGTCGTTTGACTCATAGACGAGAAGTAAATTCAAGAAAAATTCAGGCTGACCAAGAGCAGAGGAGCTTTATTAAGTCACAGTAAGAGTAAAAGCAGAGTGATTTCTTTAAAGCTCTTCTTGGGCCTTTGCCTTGCTATGAATCACTTCCTTCTTACCCTCTGAACACAGATTTTAATTTTTTGAAAGACTTTGAGGGTTCTTTCTTGTTGTTGTTGTTGCTCTCTGAAGCCTTCCTATAGATGTGAAATGAAATGGAGAATCATGAATTTTTTTTCTGGGGGAAAAAAATTCTTCTACAATAGCGTCAATTTCTTTTCTTCTTTCTTTTCTTTTTTTGAGATTTATTTATTTATTATGTATGCAGACAGTGTTCTGCCTGCATGTATGCCTGTAGAAGAGGGCACCAGATTCTATTACAGATGGTCATAAACCACCATGTGGTTGCTGGGAGTTGAACTCAGGACCTCTGGAAGAGCAGCCAGTGCTCTTAACCGCTGAGCCACCTCTCTACCCTTAATTTATTAACTGACAAAATTTTCAAATAATTATTCTTTCATAGTTTTTTTTCATTGGACCCAGGATGTCATGTGTGCTGGAAGGCCCTCCACCCCAGACTTACCATTTATCTTTCAAAAACTGTTTAAATAACTATCTTAACCCAACTATCTCAACACAATTTTCTTGTGTTGTGTCATAGGGGAAAATGTGCCAGACATGTCCTGGAGATGAGTCTGTGAACACTGGCTTAGTCATTGTCCCTCCATACCAGCTCTGGACAGGGCTTTGTGCCTTGGACAGGATATGGAAAGATAAAGACCCAACCAGGCTCCCCTTGCTCAAAGTAAACTTTATATGTTTACATTACAAAAAGAACACTGCAAAGTGATGGATATTATATTTCACTTAATATATGTATACAATACATACATATTTGGACAAACCACATTGTTATATAAGTTTTGTTAGTTAAAATTAAATAATTAAAAATAGATGCCCCCACCCCCACTCCACAGGCTGCTTTGATAGAAGATTTTGGCTCCAGAGATTATTTTGGCTGGCAAGAGAATGGTGTTTGAGTTGTTTTCATGGCAAAATATAACTAAGCTATGTATCCATCCATCTATCTATCTATCTATCTATCTATCTATCTATCTATCATCTATCTATCTATCTATCATCTATCTATTGAATGATCTATCTACCATTTTTCAATCTATCTACCTACCTATCATCTATCTGTATCATTTATCTATTATCTATCATCTATCTACCTATAGATCATCTATCTACATCTGTCATCTATCTATCTATCTATCTATCTATCTATCTATCTATCTAATTTATTATCATCTACTGATCATCTATCTAACGGTCAAAATTGTCTATTTAGAGTTGGAGGAGCAGAATGAGTAAAGCAGGTTGATGGAGGTTGGGGAGGGGATAAGGGTGGTTCTAGTGGGAGAAAAATGAGGCAGAAAGAAAATGGGAGCAGATCCTGGGAAGTTTAGAAATAGAGGAGCCAGGCAGACAGGCCGGCAGGCAGACAGGCCGGCGGCCGGTGGGAGGTCGGGCAGGGCATGGGGGCCTGATGGTTTTCTCAGGGAGCGTCAGCACTACCCAACTTCACTATAGTTACCCTGGAGGACTCCTGTGTCCAGGCAGAGATGATGATGTCAGTCCCTGATGAGAGTGTCATCATAGCATGACACTCAGTCTCATAGCGGTTCTGTGTGGCCTCTATTCAGGGGCAGGATGGTGCTTCAGAACACGCTTTCTCCGTACTCAGCCTCCTTGATAACCCAGTCAGAGTCACATTACTTGGATAGAATATGATGAAGTTGATATTTTGGTGGGAAGAACCGCCAGTTGGACACTGACCTTTTAATAGCCTCTCACCTTCTGTTTTCACGTCCCACGCACCCGCAGCTTCCTGATCCTGGTTTTCATGTCCCATGCACCCGCAGCTTCCTGATCCTGCCCCGAGAGCTTTTCCTTCACTCTGTGTGCCCTTCCACTTTCAGGACTCACACATGGCATTTGTTGCATACAGAGTACTAAGTGTTTTCCACAAAAACGGCATTGTTTAATCCATGTAATTGAAGCCTGTGCTGTAGGCATTGTTAACTATGCCCATTTTTCCAAAGAAGGAAACAACCTCTGGGAGGTTTAACTAACTTGCATAAAGGTAGGTAGATTCTAGAGTTGTGTATTTCTCAGAGACTACAATCATCATCCAATGTCTTAACTGGAGCAGTAGGAGAGGCACATGTGATTTGTCATTCTTTCCGACCATTCAGTCTTTCACTAGTCTGACATGTTCTGATGGAGTCCTACGTCTGTCCCATGATGCAGGAGCACGTGCTGGGTCAGTGGCATTTGTCTTGAAAGCACTGTGACTTTTCTGTGTCACCTTTGCCTGGGATCCTACCCTTACACGTACATAGTGACAAACAGTTGAGACACAAAGGCATGTTACAAATGGCCTTGGAAAATTGTTTTGTCTCTCCTGTCCAGAGTAATCAAATCCTCTTCTGTGGGAAGAGGATTAGGTTAGGATATGAGGTTTTTTGTTTTTTGTTTTTGACTTTGCTGTGCATTTTAGTTACAGATTTACAGTTTCCTGGCTGAAATAAGGCAGCACCCTAAAGTTTAAACCGAAGTCTTGGACAGTCAGCACATGTTTAGATGCAGGGCAGCTTGAACCTGCATGGACTTGGGTCACTTTTCTGTGAGCAGTTGTAGCATTTTTAAAATCAGATCTTTTATGTTATCAAGACAGCTGAAAATTCAGGTTTGCTGTCATTTTTATAAATATTGGCATATATTTTCTTTTTAACATTGATGCAGATGCTCCATAAACCGTCCCATTTCCAAGGTTACAAAATGACCTTGACTCAGATCTTTGCTGGCGCTACAAAGATAGTTCTGCGCACCAAGAGAGAAGGAGGGGCTAGTGCTCGCACACCGGCGTCCCGTAGCAGCTGCTGGACTCTGCTCACTAATAACCCTCTAGTCCGAGTTGTGAAGAGTATGAGCTGCCAGGAACTACAAACAACTGTTTTAGGCACTTTGTCTTTTGGGTAGAGAGATATTCATGACACCAAGATATATTTGTCTATCTTTAATGCTCAAGAAAGTTTTTCTAATTTAAATATTATTATTGTTCTTGTGTGTGTGTATGCATGCATATGTGCATGTGTTTGTGTGTCTGTGTGTGTGATTGTGTGCATGTGTGTTTGTGTGTGTAAGTGTATATGTGTGTTTGTGTGTCTGTGTGTATATAAATTTGTGTGTGTCTGTGTGTGTATATACAAGCATGCATGTGTCTCTCTGTGTGTGTCTATATGTATTTGTTTGTATGTCTGTGTGTTTGCATGTGTATTTGTGTGTGTGTGTCTCTGTGTACATGATTGTGTGCATGTGTGGATATATATGTGTGTCTCTGTGTGTGTATCTGTGTGTCTATGTGTGTGGGGGAGTATGTGTATGTCTGTATGTGTGCATGCATGCATAAATGTGTGTGTGTGTGTGTGTGTATGTGTGTGTGATTATGAATGTATGGATATCACGATTCATGTGTGTGAGGTTAGAGGACAACTTTTTGGAGCTGGTTCTTTCTTTCCACCTTCATGTGAATTTCAGTGATCAAACTCAGGTTGATCCTGAAAAAGGCACACATAGAAAGCGCTTTTACCTGCTGAGCTATCTCACTGGCTTCAGAACGGTTTTTGTAAAAGGTTATAGTGGAAAATACTAAGATATTCATTCTCCTTACTTTCTCATAAGTCAGTTAAATGAGGGAGCGTTTGCTTACCACACGGCAAATCATGTGGCAGGTACTCAGCTGGTCCACAAATGATGGCAGTTCAATATATGTGGTTTGCTAGAAATGACTTGGGAGGTCGAAGTGGCATGCAGACATGTGTCATGGTGCCAAAGTGCATGGAGACATGTGTCATGGTGCTGCAGTGCATGCAGACCTGGTCATGGTACTGAAGTGCATGCAGACATGGGCATGTTGCTGCAGTGCATACAGATATGGCCATGGTGCTGCAGTGCATGCAGACCTGGTCATGGTGCCGAAGTGGCATGCAGACCTGGTCATGGTGCCAAAGTACATGCAGATATGGGCATGTTGAGTGGAGGGAAGGATGGTGACAGCTATGAGCTCTGTGTACCTGTCAGTCCCTCCTACTGCCTAGTAAAAGCCTGCTTCCAGCCGTTCCCACTTGAAGCACCACTGCATGGAACATCTGGCATCCACAGAGTACAAAGAGGTATCCTGACTGAAATATTTCATATTTTTAAAATGCTTGTTGAATTTTGAACTATTTTACTCTTTCTTTCTTTTGTTGGTCACCCGGATCCCTTCTATACATTAAGCCTCAACAACAGGGCTGTCCGTGCATCTTAGGAGGTGCCAGTATGCAGTGCTGGCAAACTGGCATACATGGTGTGAAAATTCATCAGCCTAATGACCGTACAGCAGGCCTGTGGGAGGAGGTGTTGTGTTTCTGTGGAAATGCTGGAGATAACTGCCTCTTAAGGAAGAAGGCTTTGTCCAGGCTCCTGCTTTCAAAGGCCTCAGTTCTGGTGTGGGCCCATGGCTTGTGTGTGGTGAGGGGAATATTGAGGTAGAGACATGTGGTGAGCACAGCTTGTTTGCCTATGGAAGCCCAGTAGGAAACAGAGAAACAGGCAGAACAGGGTCCCAATGTCCCCTAAGGAACACACTGCCCTCATCCTTCTACCAGGCTCTGTGTCTTAAATATTCTGCCACCTCCCAACAGTACCACAGACTGGGAGCCACACCTTCAACATGTGAAAATCTGGGGACTATTCGAGATCCAAACCAGAGCAGACACGTTGATCTGCCTGGACTAGGAGACCTTTCCCTCAGGGTTTATCACATAACATAGAACACAACAGTGGGAGACGGAATGAGCTATATAATTCTTTTTTGCTGTAAAAATGTAGATGCAATAATTTTTCTAAATCCACCAGGTTAAAAATGTGTGTACTATATAGACATTTGCTCACCCATTTCTCAGAACGTTATATTGTTACCATACAAGTGGATTTATTAACTGAGTCATCACTCTGGCCTTGATAGTAATGTCACTACCTACACACTGTGGCTGTGAGTGGCTTTTGTTTGTTGTAGGTAGTCCTACATTGTCTGTAGACAGACTCTTCTGGATCCTGATAAACACTCCCATTGTAAAACTGTGAGTTCTGTTCCCTAGGGTTTCTATAGAGTCAAATAAGATGATCTACCCTTACATAGTTGGTATTTGGTATACTCTCAGGAAAACTTAGCTTATCTATTCTTTTGTCATTTTTATTATGTTTAAATTTCCAGTGGAAGATGTTATTGGGTTTTCTAATTTCAAACAATTGTAGTTACATAAAGTAGTGAATTGAACGTATTCGAGACAGAGTCTCACTATGTACCCCTGGATAGTTTGGCACTTCCATGGCCCAACCTAGTCTCAAACTGCTGGCAGCCCTCTTGCCTTGATCTTCTCAGTGCCACAGTGATGGCTTTTGTAGATGTTTTAAAAACTCGTATCCCCAGTCAAGTAGGAAAGCAGCACATGCAAATTAAACTGTAAAAAGGAAGTATATGCCAGGGAGGGAATTTAGGTCTTTGGGCATGGCTGGATATTTTTTTTAATTTGCTTTATGTGTATTGGTGCTTTTCCTGCATGTATGTCTATGCACCATGTGTACCTGGTGCTCATGGAGGCCAGGCATGTTTCATCCTCTGAAATGGGTGTTACAAATGATTGTGAACCATAAATGAGTGCTGGGAACTAAACCCAGGTTCTCTGGAAGAGCAGCCAGTGCTTTAAACCACTGAGCTATCCTTCCTTAAAAAAACGTGATTGTTAGAGTTAGAGCAGCAGATACCATCGATGGTGGGAGACAAGGAGTTTGTGGAAACTCATGCTTACAGCGAATTATGATTCTGTATTAGTTAATAAAGTATTACATTATAATGTCTTTCCTCTATACAGAAAATTACTTTCCCTAATGAATTTAACACAGTCACTTTGTCCAATTGTGTGCTGAACCCACATGTGCACATGTATGCAGCATGTCTGACACCCACATGTGCACATGTATACAGCAGGTCTGACACTCACATGTGCACATGTATGCAGCAGGTCTGACACCCGCATGTGCACATGTATGCAGCAGGTCTGACACCCACATGTACACATGTATACAGCAGGTCTGACACCCACATGTGCACATGTATACAGCAGGTCTGACACTCACATGTGCACATGTATACAGCAGGTCTGACACCCACATGTGCACATGTATGCAGTAGGTCTGACACCCACATGTACACATGTATGCAGCAGGTCTAACACCCACATGTGCACATGTATGCAGCAGGTCTGACACCCACATGTACACATGCATACAGCAGGTCTGACACCCACATGTACACATGTATACAGCAGGTCTAACACCTACATGTGCACATGTATGCAGCAGGCAAGTGCCAACTCTCAGTACAATGAACAGAAGAAAACCAGAAGCTTTGGGACTCCTCTAGTTATTTGGATTCTGAAAGCTCTTAGTGTGGACACACAACACACTGTGTCTTAATTTTGCTTGAATTAATCCTGCTTTGTTTGGTTATGTCTGACATATTGTGAGTTTATTTATTTCCAGCTTTCAGAGAAGACATTCTTTTTTATGTTTTAAACTGCAAAAAAATCTTGTATGATTTAAAAATAAAAGCCATACAACAAAGGCCACTCAGAGAAACTTTGAGTCCATTGTTGTTCCCTCCCATTCTTTCCTTCCTCAGAAGCCACTTACACTGGTTTATTCTTCCTTTGTTTCTGTTTGAATACATAGATTTACCTATATATAGATTATTAATAAATATGCATAAATGTACTACAATATATGTGTCATTTATTCTTTTATTTTTTGAGATTATAATTTATTGTTTTCCGTTTCCTTCCTCCAAAAGCTTCCCTTCTTGCTCTCTTTCAAACTTATGGCCTCTTTTTTCATTAATTTTTTAATATACATATATATGTATACATATATGTATGTGCATACACACACACACACACACACACACACATATATATATATATATATAGTGGATATATAATATTCCTAAATATAAACTGATCATTCTGTATAATGTTACTCATATGCATGTTCTTAAGCCTGACTGTTTGGTATTGAATAACCAGTCGGTGCACTCTTCCCTGGGGAAGACTATTTCTTCCACTCTAAGCAGTCCTTCGTCACCTACACTATCCCTTACTTGTGTCGGGTTGAGGCCTCATGAGCTTTCCCTGTCCACTTTGGCATTCTTATTGGTGTCACCCTTGTTAAGCTCAGGGTTAGGCAGCTGTGTTGGTGAGGCTTTATGGGTGTAGCTTCTGGTGTTACAATCTCACCTCTGTCTCCCCAGTCTTTTGGCTCTTAAGTTCTATCTGCCTCTTCTGCTATGCTGCCTGAAGTATAGTCATTGTTTTGTAGGTGTTTTGGTGGGACTGGGCTCCACAACTCTGCAGTCTGATTGTTTGCATTTATGTGGTGGTCTCAGTCTATTGTAAAGAGGAGTTTCCTTGACAAGGGGTGAAGACTGCACTTATCTGGGGTTATAAGAACAAATATTTAGAATGTAGTTAGGAATTACGCAGTTTTAGTGATGTAGATGTACCTTCTCCTCCAAGACCCATTACTTTGTTAGCTCTGGGCAGTTGGTTAGGTTTCCAGAACCAGAAAGAGTTTCCTCTTGTGGAACAAGTCTTTTTTGTTTTGTTTTTGTTTTGTTTTGTTTTTTGTTTTTTTGAGACAGGGTTTCTTTATGTAGCCCTGGCTGTCCTGGAACTCACTCTGTAGAGTGAGGCTGGCCTTGAACTCAGAAATCCGCCTGCCTCTGCCTCCCAAGTGCTGGGATTAAAGGTGTGCGCCACCACTGCCCGGCATGGAACAAGTCTTAAGTCCAATGAGAGAATTGTTGGTTACTGCCAAAGCATGCATGCCACTATTGTACCCTTAGGATTGCACCATATTTGTCATTGTCATGGTTCACAGGGGTCACAGCTGTGTAGGAGTGTTGGTTGCTTTCCTCCTTTGGAAACTTGAGCGTACATCATTTTTTGATACTTAAGATACAAAGCAGTGGTTTTCAGGATGGCCTTTTCATGCATTCTTCATTTTACTTTGTTTTCATCCAACCTGCCCCACTCTTTTTCCATTTTTCTGTCCCCCTCTTGCTGATTCCCCCCTTCCCTTCCCTCAGGGTCTCTTTCTGTCTCCTCACGGTTTCCTTTCTACTTTCATCAAACACACACAGATTAGAGAAAAAGAAATGGTAGAGAATAGAGTGGAATATCCCAGTTATAGGCATGTCGACAAAGAAGCAGGTGCTCATTCAAACATTGATAGCGTACATTGCCAGCCGTACAGGGCCAAAGACAAATCGTTCTCACTTCCAGCTCATTCCATCATCTCTCATTTAGAAGCGGTATCTGTTAACATATAAAGACCATGTCCAAGGAAGACTAATGAATACATTAGCTCTTAAGAGTAGACAAGAAATGCTTGTTACCCCACAGATAGGAAGTACCTTACTCTTTATATAAATAATAAAGCACGATAAGTCATTATTAGAAAGTGAAGCAATGCCCTTTTGTAACCTGAACCATTGCAGGGTGGACCACAGGAAAATCGCTTTGCTGGCAGGCTTGGTTTCTGCTCAGGCTGTGTTTTTCCATCAGCCAGAAGCAAAGCACAGAAGTCTGTAACTATGTTACTTACGAGATTCTTCAAGTCACTGTACTGAAAGTCCTCTCAGAACTCTATTTATAGAAAGATGATGTCATTTATTTGTATTTTGACTTAAGTGACTTTTAGAAACATTTAGAGGTATAAATTTTTCTTGTAGGATACTTAGTACATATTTGTTTTACATAGAGCAGTAGTAACATGTTTTTAAAAATTATGTAAAATATGTACTATGTAAATATCAAATTCTTTAGGAGATACAAAAGGTTGTATGGATACTGTTGTAGCATGAATCTTTTTTTTTAATGAGGTAGCTTCTCATTATATAGGTCTGGCTGACCTGGGACTTGCTATGGACCATCACTGCAACAATGATATAAACATAATTTAACCTTTCTATGACAGCATTTATTTTTCCATAAGTACCTTACATGGTTGAAAATAGTAATTTGTACATTTTGAAAGGAATTTTGAGCCATAGGTGGAAAATTAGTCCAAATTCCTTTCAGATTTTTAGATAAATGGAACTTAGAAGAACTGATTGTACATCAAGTTTCATTGATAAAAATATTTTCTTTCACTAGTAAAACTGAATACATGTTTCTACAGAAAAAGTAGCTTGAAATGTTTGGAAAATATCATCAATAAAATTAGTCAAATGACATGATGTGTACCTCTGGTTATGAGAGTGTAATTCCCATGATGCAGAAAACATACTGGATTTAAAATCTTAACACTGGGAAGCCAGGTTTTGAGTCAGGGATGAAGCCTGTAAGCTTAGCTCCTGGGAGGCCGAGGCAGGAGGCTCTCAAGCTCCAAGCCAGTGTGAGCTACACAGACAGATCTGGCACCTTCCCTTTCCAGTTAGAGTTAGAACACTTGGGAGTTTATCTGTGGCATTATCCAGCTATTGACTGATGTCACTTTTTGTTTTATGTTCTGCAAACTGAGCACATTGGAGAGATGGTCCTGTGTTAGTTCATCTGTTCATTTGCTTATTTTTGAGCATTAGAAAAGTGGAACAGGAGAGATTTCAACTAAGTGAGAACCACGCTGCCCCAAACTGCTCCCAGTACCTGCTCCCTTGGGGACTGTTGGTCTCATAATCTAGTGGTTTAGAGATTGTATTTGTATTCTCAGTAGCAGATCGGAACAAGTGAAGAAAGCTATGGACCTGGGTGGTAGTGGTGGTGGTGACACACACGTTTAATCTTAGCATTCAGGAGGCAGAGGCAGGTGGATCTCTATGAGTTTGAGGCTGGCCTGGCCTACAGAGTGAGTTCCAGGACAGTCAGGGATACACAGAAAAACCTTGCTTTGAAAAACAATCAAACTAACAAATATCTGTGGATATATACTTTATATCATACTGATCAGAACTTAAAAACACATCCAGTGGCAAGGGAGGCTGGGAGATAAAGCCAGCATTGAAGGCAACCATAAGTCAAGCTTATTGTTCTATAATATGTCTAGTGCCATATTCAGCCTTCTGTCTGTTTTTGTGAACCAGACTTTATTAGAATGCAGTTATGCCCCCATGTGCACATGCCATGACTGCTTTAGTCTGTAGCAGCTGAGGTAGATAGCAAAGTCTGCACCTGGCTTGCTGAGTCCTGCTCTAGAAGAAAGAAGAGTAGTCTTCAGAGGTTAAGATATGATCTTTGTCCTAGCTTCCTTCCAAATTCTATGATTAAAAACAAACTAGAGGAGCAGGAGAGACGGCTCAGCAGTTAAGAACACTGGATGCTCTTCCAGAGGCCCTGGGTGTGATTCTCAGTACCTACATAGTAGCTCACAGCTGTCTGTAACTCCAGGTCCAGGGGATCCAATACCCTCTTCTGGCCTCTGAGGGCAACATAGTGACTCACAGGAGTGCAACATGATCCATAGACATGCAAGGAGGCAAAAACACTCCCACACATAATTATTTTAAAGAAAAGGTAAATAATATACGGACAAGAAAAATCAACAGTCAACAAATTAAATGAATAAACAATCCTGAGCCAGTTACCTGACGAAAGAATGACTTTACAAAGATCAAACACTGAAGATGAGGCTATGGCTTGTCTACTCCAAACCTGAGATAGACAAGGTCAGAGCAATAGTGGAAGGAAACCAAGGAGAAGAGAAGAGGAGGGGAGGGGAGGGGAGAGAGAAGAGAGAGAAGAGGAGGGGAGGGATAGGAAGGGAAGAGAAAGTGATTAGCTGAGAAATTGCAAATGGGTTCTGATGCTTTCTGTCAGTGGCTACTGTCTGTAAGGCTGACTAATTCATTAATGCCTGCAACCTATGTTCTCACAGGATGGCTGTTCTTTTTGGATGGATGCTCAGACCATGGGGTTTCTAGAGTGCGTTTTTGTCCTGAATCAGCTTTGTTTGTTAGAAACCTTAGAGTGAAGCTTTCATTATCTGGTGCAATTATGCATGGCAAGCAAAACTACATCTTGGAATAAACAGTTCAATGAGTGCCCATCGGGTCTGGTTCTCTCCCCATCTGATTCTGCCTTGTTCTGATTCTTATGTGTTCTAGTTTGGATTGTTTCATTAGAACAAAGAAAGATGAGTGGTTTTTGAGTTTTTTTCGGTTATAAAATTTTCTGTTGTGGTTCCTCTGGGTTCTGTTCAGGGATGGGTAAGATCAGTGTATAAGTGGGGTGTGACTTAGTCCTCAGGAGTATTATCCTCCCGTCTTCTTTCGCTTTGACTGAAATGACCCTTTGTCAGATAGACTTCAGCAGTTGAAACGTGCCTCTGCTCTCCACACACTCATTTTTCTTACTCTGCTGAGAATCATTTTCACTGAAATTCTTTTCACCTTCTATCATTTGGGACAAGTTGCTTAGGTATTAATTTATTATTTTGCCACATTAGACTGTAAAGTCAATGTGGGCAAGAATCTTGCTAGTTTTATTCACCATGTGTCTCCAGTTTAGAATAGTTCCTGCTGCATAGTTGGTGTTCAAGAAAGGGTTTCTAGTAAATATTCAAACACCAAACACTTTGTTAAGTTTATTAGGTGGTGACTAAATTAAAAGTTACAATCTTGTAAGTTCTCCAAAAGTTACACTTAACAATAGTGCACAAATAATTTTTTTGGGTAAAGTTCTGCTTAAATAGTTTAGAGATTAGAGACTCATAATGGTTAAGGGGGTGTATGGAAGGCCATGGCTAACCTGCTAAGGACACTTTCCTCCTAGAGATGAGACACGCAGTGATAAAGGTATGGAACTAACTATAGCTAACCTGCTAAGGCCACCCTCCCTCTAAGATCAGACAATGACAAATAAGTCTGCACTTGCTATTTTACTCCACTAGGGATTCTCGTCAGGTCACTGGGAAGGAAAAGGAAATGAAGAAGGGAAAAGGCCTCTGTTTACAGGTTTCAAATTTTTTTATGGAGAAAATCCCAAGGCATCCATTAGAAAAGCTACTTAACGGTGCTACTGAGTGTGCTCAGCAGAGTTGCACGACAGAAAAGAAAGAGATCCCAGTTACCTTTGCTTTTGTGCATCAACAATGATCCCAAAACAAAGGAAAGGGTCCCATAAACACTAGCCGGAATGAATGAAGTTCTTAGGAATAGTAATTAACAGATGAATGCAAAGCTTGCATTTTGAAAGTATAAAATATTGTTTAAGAAAACACTTGTCAGAAGAAAGATGTCACATGGGTGGAGGAGCGACTAAAAAAGATTTTCATGCAGAACAGAAATCAACCATAGTTGCAACAACGCACCAGATTCTGAAAGTTGGGAGGTAGAATTGTGTTCTCACCACAAAATGCATGCCATATAATGTGTCTTAATGTATCCTTAGCCACTGAGGAGTATATACATATTTTGAGGCAAGATGCTATATATAATAAATGTATACAACTTAGTAAGCTAGACAAATAATGAATGTTTAAAAGTTACAGAAAACACATCTTAGGAGAAATCCTCTTTATGCTCAAGGATTGTTGAGGAGGACTCGGTATTGTTCAAGTGTCAGTGCTCCTCAAAGTGATCCCTAGATTCAGTGCAGACCCCATCAAAAGTTTTTTTTAATAATTTATTTTTTCCAAATCGTAATTCATTCACACAGGGGTTATAAACACAGAAAGGCAGGACGTGGGGAAGGAGATGACACTGGAGCGTGGGTGTCCCTTCCAAATTTCATCCTAAAATGGTGTGGTACTGACTTAGAGAAGACAGAAATATTAAGGGACTAGAACTGAGAACCCAGAAACAAACTTACATACCTATGACCAACAGATCATTTCCATGTGTTGTGTATGTTCATGTGTGTTCACATGTATGGTGCACATGCATGCATATACATGTGCATGTTGGCTAGAAGTCGGTTTTTTGTGTGGCTTTCTTAATCATTCTCCACTTTGTTTACTGAGGCAAGGTCTCTCACTGAAGCTGGAGCTTGCTGATTGGATAGTCTGGTTCAGAGGCTCTCACCCTTCCTAGTGCTGCAACCCGTTAATACAGTTCCTCATGTCGCGGTGATCCCCAACATACAATTATTTTCATTGCTACTTCAGAACTACAATTTTGCTACTGTTATGAATTGTAATATAAGTATATTTTGGAGCTAAAGGGTTGCTAGAAGGGTCGCAACCCACAGGTTGAGAACCATTTGTCATCTTTTCCTGGAGATCCTGTGTCTCCTGAGGGATTATACGTGGGCTTCCATGCCTGCCTACCATTTTTGTGAGGGTGGGGGATCTGAACTCCAGCCCTTGGACTTGTGTGACAAGTAATTCCAGTGAACTATTTGCTCACCATGATCAACATGCTGACCAGGGCACCAACACTATTCAATAGAAGGAGTGAACAGCCTTTTTTTACAACTGATTCTGGAACAAGCAGGTAGCTTCATGCAAAAGAATTAAATTTACGCCCATATCACATTAAATAAATGCAAGGTGACTCAAAGTATAACATAAAAGGTTTATAATATTTCTAGAAATAAGCATGCACATGAATCATTGTGGTTTTAGTCTAAGCAATGTAGGCCATGGGGAAAAACAAAGAAATTGGGTTTCATTAGTGTTAACAACTTTTGTATCAAAGGACACCATCAAGAAAGTAGAAACAGATACCCCATAGGACAGGGGAAAATATTTCAAAACATATATCAGCTATGTCTACAATAGTTCAAAACTTCCAGAAAAATAAGCCAACTTTAAGAAATGAGGAGAAGCTATGAATAGACATTTGTCCAGAGAAGGTATACAAATGCCCAAATCAAGGCCAGAGAAAGACACCTGATCCAGTTAGTTACCAGAGCAATGCAGATCAAAGCCACAATGAGTTACTATGAGTCCCTAAAGCACACCTATGTGTTTGGCTACATCAAATACTGCCTTTTAAAATTGTTGGTACAAATGTGGAAGAATAGGATGGAATCCTTATCCATGGTTGTGGGGAACATCAAGTGATCTAGCCCTCTGGAGAACAGTTCAATGCATCTTCAAACACATGACCTGGAAAGTCCATTCCTAGGCCTGCTTCTAAAGAAATGAAACTTATGGCCACATTAAACAAGATAAATCTATGCACTCTCACAGCAGTGTTAATCATAGTATCCCCAGTGTGGACATAGCCCCAGAAGTCCATCACATGATGCATGAATAAAGAACAAGACATGATTAGAGTACAGTGTAGCTTGGCCCTAAGGAGAAGTGAAGAACAATGCCTTGTAAACCAGCAACATGGCAGGACATGGGGTGTTGTGTGCTCCATTCAGACAAATGGGAGCCTGGGAAATGAAACAGATCAGTGAGTATTGGTGGATGTAGGGAAGTTGGGAGAAAATGGGTGGGACAGTTGATGGATACGTGGGTTCTTTGTGGAGTGACATGAAAATGTTACGAAATGACAGTGCTGTGTATCTCTGGGATGTATGGCATACGTGCTGGGCTAGGAGCTATATGGCTGGAGCTCAGTGGTCAAGAGCTGGCCTAGCATGCGTGAAGCCTTGTGTTCAAGTCCTGGCACCCTCCAGTGTGTGGAACTGTATGGTCCATAGGCAAACTCTATAGTGTGTGACTTACAGTTAAGTGAAATTGTCACTTTTTTTTTTTAAAATGAAGAGTTGGAGAGATGGCTTGGCATTTAACAGCACTGGCTGCTCTTCAGAGGATCCAGGTTTGTTTCTCAGCACCTGTCTGGTAGCTCACAACTGCTTGTACTTCCAGTTCCAAGGGATCTGATGCCCCATGCTGATCTTGACTGGCAGTAGGCATACACTTGACCACTAATGACAAAAGGCGCAGGTCAGCTACACATGTGCAATAACGTGCTGAAGACTCTCCTACTGTTTCCTAGAGTCAGGGGATAAAGGGAAGTAAGTAAGGAGGTGGAATATACTGGAAGGCAAAACATCCGTACATGTAAAATAAGAGATAATAAAACATGAAAGAAAAATTATAAAATGCATTCAAATTAGTGATGAGACTTTATCCCAAAATGATAACTCTGGTCTCCCATATGGACCTGACAGAATAAATACAATAATATACTTTTGAAAGAAAAAATATTCTATCAGGTCTTTGTGAGAGACAGAGCATTTAAATGAGTATTGTTTAGGTGTGTCAACTTTTTTTAAACTCCACCCCGCTGCCCTTGATGAACAGTTTTTTTTAAATTTATTTGTATTTATTTTTTAAATCAAATCGTAATTTTTACTTATTCCCACAGGGGTTATAAACACAAAAAGGCAGGATGTGGGGAAGGGGATGACACCAGAGCATGTGTGGGTGAACAGAGTTTTAAGACTCTGTTTCTCCTGGGGGAAGGAAGGCCTCATCAGTTGAGCTCCTGGTGTGTGGGGAGGTGACCAGTTTTCTGGAAGGGAAATCTCTGAGAGCTGCAGAACTTGGACAACAATGAACAGAGAACAGCTGAAAATTGCTGACAGAAAGTAGATCTTGCCTGAGAGGGCCTCCACAGAGGGCTTTGTGTTTGGCACAGGCCCAAGTCTGTACCATGAACAGGAACTGAGTGCGGTAACCTAATGCTAATGTCTTCGCTCGCAGCTTATTTTTGATAACTGAAAACGTTAAAGAGCTCCTGTGAAATTTCCTCCACAAAAGGCCCAGCTCAGCCTCCATCTCTGCAAGGATAATTTGCTTAAGGTTCTTTCCTGTTTCCCAGAGCCAGAAAATGAAGTAGATATCTAAGTGTTTCCCCATTGCAAGTGCTGTTGCTCTCTGGTTTCCTTGCATGGATGCAGGAAGCTGTTCTAGGTGTATAAAAGATGTTCTAGGTAAGGTATAAAAGATGAACTATTTTATTCAATTTGATTTTGGAGTCCCTGTCACCACACAACTGGGCTTGCAAACTCTTGTGTCATTTCAGCTGAATTCGTCAGAGACCTGCAATAAAAACAGGGTTCTTTTCTCCCTGAACGTTCCTTTGTTCACTTCTCCGGTGGCTAAGTCTTTGAATCCCTGAGACTGGGCTTCTCATGTTTCTCTCCTACTGTACAGTTCTGTCTATATTTGCTTGGCTGAAACATGTGATGGTTAGTGAGATCTGTTGGGCCTACGAGAAGTAACATATGAGCTACATATAAGGATCTTCAACCTGAACGCAGTGCAGAGTTAAGATTTCTGAGAGCCTTTTTAAATCATTCCACCAAGGCCATGCTAGAATTCAAGAGCCTTCTCCATTGCTTTGATTCAGTGGGTCTGTCTGAGCTATGCAGTAGCTGTCACAGGTTACCACACAGCAGAAAGTAGAGGCCCATGAAGACTCCTTCAGACCCTGTCTTCTCAGACTGGAGATCAAGGGGGGGGGACTAAGTCAGCTGCTTAGGAGCAGCCATGTGCCAAGCTGCTAATCTACCACCTCAAGTCCTCAAGGAAGTTCCTAAAGGAAGCTTGGACTGTGCCCCACATATACTTACACACACACACACACACTCACACACACACACACACACACACACACACACACACACAGAGTCACACATACAAACATACACAAACACACTCACACATACACACACAAACACACTCACACACACACTCACACACACACAGAGAGTCACACATACAAACATACACAAACACTCACACATACACACACACAAACACACTCACACATACACAGTCACTCATACAAACATACACAAACACACTCACACATACACACAAACACACACACAAACACACACACACACACGCACACACGCACACACGCAGAACCCCTTTTTGTCTGAAATCCAAGAGGTTTGAAGTCATATCATGGAATATGATGGATAGAAAGAAATACTTTGTTCTCTGTCTTAAAATAGTCACAGAATTCCAAGGGAAGGATTCCATCAGGTAATTGAAATGCCATGTGCAACTATTTAATTGCCTTTGAAGGAGTGCCTGAAAGATTTTCACAACCGGGAGGATGGGATATTAAAAAATGAAAGAGATGTGGATATCTTACATTATTATTTGTAGACTGATGTGCAGTTTGGGAGATGAACTTACAGTGTCCTTTGTTCTTGGATCATTTTAATATTTGCTAGCTTTGAGGTGTGGATTCTTTAAGCAATATCTTTAGTTCTATTCTGATGATAATGGATACCTATTCTATAAGAGAAGATGTTTGCAAGAGGGAGGGTTTTATTTTGTATTATAAAATTGGGAACATGGGCTTTTAAACAGTTAAGTCAGTCTTAGTTGTCTGCTCTGACACAACACAAGTGTGGGATGGAGACAGTACCCTGTTCCTCCCATTTGAGCAGCTGTGGATACTGTGATACTTGATGCATCGGTCACGTTCCTCTTGCTGTGTTAAATACTACAAGCAAGGCAGCTTACTGAAGAGAGAGTTTATTTTGGCTTGTCACTCCAAAGGGATAAGAGTCCCTGGTATCAGATGTAACCAGGGCAACAAACAGAGGCCATGCAGCAGGGGCATGAGGCAGAGAGGGTATACTGGAGATAGTGTGAGGCTCTAAACTCTGAGTGCTCACTTTCAGTGACACACTTCCTCTCACACGCTGCAACTCCTAAACCCCCTAAACAGCTTCACCAACCGGAGATCAAGTGTTCAAATGGCTGAGACTGTGGGGGAAAAAAGGTAGCTATCATAATACCCAACAGGTAGTGTGTCTGTGTGTGTTCCCTGCCGAAAAGACAGAAATAGACACAGCAGCCATGGGCAAGTATATAAAGGCTAGCACATGTTCTGGAAAAGCCCAGAAGAGGGCATCAGATTCCATTATAGATAGTTGTGAGCCACCATGTGGTTCCTGGGAATTGAACTCAGGACCTCTAGAAGAGCAGCCAGTACTCTTAAATTTTGAACCATCTCTCCAGGCTTCAAGCCCATCATTCTTAATACTCACAACAGTTACACTGCACTGAAGGTCTCTGAGTCTGGGACATTCTTAGTGAGGAGTTCTGGCCTCCTTTTCTTCAACTTTTCTTCAGTTCAAAGTTTTTGGGGCTGCTAAGCATGCTTTCAGCTTAGGCATATATTATACATCTATTTACAGCACTGGCAATGCCCGTGTCTAGCACAAAGTGAAGTCAAGAGAAAAAATTCATCTAGTTCCTGAGACCCTTGATGATTAAGGAACTACCATTCTTCACAAAAGGGTTATTGAGATTGTAACCTGAGTAAAAGCTTCAAGGTCTGTTTGTGGATAAGAATACCTGATGTCCAAGGAAAAAGGAGAGCAGGATGCAATACATCTCTTTCCTTAGAAAAATGAGTATCCCAAAGATTTCCACCTAAAGATGGCAGAGCATTCCTAGAACTCTTATGCCGGAAGCAGAATCTTATTTAGTAAGCTCTTTCTATTCAGACTATATTAATATAATATAAATGTACAACTAAGTATGTGTTATAATTAAGAACACATAATGGCTAAATATCAAAGATTTATTTAATAAAGAATTCATACAAGTTTATGTTGGGCCACACATAGGTTGTTTAAATTCAATCTTCTTCATTAAAATTTGCTCAGTTTCAATCCTACTATGTTTGTGCAAATGTATCCAATTCATTAATATTATGCATATTACGATGGTTAAAGTGATGATGATGGTGGAGGTGGTGGTGATGATGATGATGGGCCAGTGAAATGGCTGTATCTGCCAAGGTGCTTGTACCAAGGCTAAGGACCAGAGTTTGATTCTTGGGACCCATATAGTGGAAGGAGAGAAGCAACATCCACAAGTTGTCCTTAGGCTTCCACATATACACTGTGATATACACACACACACACACACACACACACACACACACACAAATCCAATGAAATTATCTTAAGAAATAGTGATGGTGCCCAGCAGTGGTGGCGCACACCTTTAATCCCAGCTCTTGGGAGGCAGAGGCAGGCAGATTTCTGAGTTCGAGGCTAGCCTGGTCTACAGAGTGTGAGTTCCTGGACAGCCAGGGCTACACAGAGAAACCCTGTCTCGGAAAAAAAAGAAAGAAAGAAAAAAAAAGAAATAGTGATGGTAATGACAACCCATTGTTTATTGAATGCATGTGGTGGGTCAGACTCTGTTCTAACTTCTTCCAATTTGCTTTCATTTGCTTCTTACAATTATACAACGATGGCATCATCACTGTGCACAGGAGGAGGCAATCCTAGTCCTGGAAGTGATCAGAAACTTACCAAGGACACACACCTTGCAGGTGGCAGGGCAGGATTTGTCTTCTTTGCACTTTTCGGGAGCCAGCAAATGATGGATCTTCCTTCCACCAGTCAGACCCTTAGCCCTTCGGATCCTGGGCTACGAGCAAGCAGCATTTCCATTCTATCCCGCCCATTTCATCCTTTTCCACTCCTGCAGTGATGCCACAGGCATTCTTTAGCATATATTGATGCACCCCACACACATGCTGTGGTACCCTGACTTCTAGGTATTATGCCCCCTAGGGAGTGCTTGGATCAGGAGCTTAGGAACCACAGAACTGTCTCCTTGAGGGCTAGACAAGAGGTGATGTCAGTAGAGGGTAAGCCTGAGGCACTGGGGGATAGGTTGTTGGCTTTTTGGGGTCTGGTGTCTCAGGAAGAGGAAAGATGGTGCCAAGAAAGAACATGAAATTAGGGTCAGACAGAGCTGGTAGCAGTAACTTCAGCCTGGAGGACCCTTTTCTGGATCCCCTTCACAAGGGAGTGGCACCATTAGAGACCAAGATAGTAGTGTGGTGGTGCCGGGGAAGCTGGGGCACCAGCCCCAAGACAATCCAGAACCATTTCTACTTAGAAGTCCCTGGACCATTCTCACATGAAGTGTGGCCACCTGCATGAGTGTAGTTAGTGACCTGGCTGCTTGCTCAACTCAACCCGTTATAACACTGTTCATTCCTGGCTGTCCTCTTGCATCTCTCTGCTTTTAGCTTTCATTATGAGTTCATCTCTTTGTCATATCCCATTACCACTCATTCTCTTCAGATGGCTTCTTTTTCTCGCTGCACTCAGAGACCATCCCACCCCTCAGAGTCAACTGTAACTTAGAGTCTCTCAGCATGACTCTTTTGAGAGCTTACAGCCCCCAGTGCCCCAGTGAGAGGTCTCTCGGTCTCTTCTTCAGGTCCCTCACACTTCAGGTCCCTCACACTTCAGATCCCTCACACTTTAGGTCCTGTCTGTAGTAGAGATTGTGAAGCTGCCTCCTATTCAGATCCTCATTCTACTCGCGTATCACACACTAGCTTTCCTGCTTGCCTTACTTAATGTATTGTACTGTCAGTGTGATTTCCTGCAGCTCACCTGGACCCTTGCAATTACCCTTCTGACCACTTCAGACTCAAGTTACCTCTTCATCTTTGCTATCACATATCCTGACTTGAGCAATGCTCTTCATAACGCATAACTCTCATCTGATGCAGCTCAGAAGTCTCCAGTGGCCTCTCATTGCTCAGAGATACAATCTGGGTTTCTCTCCCTCCTCTCTTGCCCCTCCTCCTGTACCCACCACCTCACGTCATCTTGCATTGCACAGCCTTGGTATTTGAAGCACCATGAATACCCAATACCATGACCTCACACCTTCACGTGCATTTCCTTTGTTCAGAATGGTCTCTCTGTGCCGGTACATTCGATATATTCTGCCTCTTCTATTGAATGCCAGCTGAAAATAGCCTCTATAAGATCTCTTCTAGGGAAGACTTAGCTTCCCCTTTCCTTGTGTTTCCCCAGCAACTTATAGAATTGTTTTATTGAGATTCTCTATTAGCCCGTATGTCTATCTTACACTTTGTAAGGTGCACACAGAGGAGGTGGGCAGGTATTCTGACTATGTCTTTCCTCCTCTTCTTCCTCTTCCCTGTCCTCCTCCTCCCCCTCCTCCTCTTCCTTCTCCTCCTCCTCTTCTTTTTCAAGACATATTTTCTCTACATAGCTCTGGCTGTCCTGAAACTCACTCTTTAAACCAGGCTGGCCTTGAACTCACAGAAATCCACTTGCCTGTCTCCTGAGTCCTGAGATTAAAGGCACGTGCCACCACTGCCCAGCTGTTTTTCATTTTGTAAAAAAAAAATGGTTTATTTTTCTAATTAGTTTTTAAGTGTGCTTATTCATGCATGCATGTGAACGCACATGCCTGTGGAGATCAGGAAGGCCAGGTCTCCCTGGAGCTAGAGTGGTGGGCTGCCCATTGTGAGTGAATACCCAATACCAATAACTGGGAGTTGAACTTGAGTCCTCTGCAAGAAGAGTACCCAGTCTTAACTGCTGAGCCATCTCTTCAACTCCATGTCTTTAGTTTTTCTATAGTGTCAGATAACACATCCAGTAGGGCATGGGTCAGAATTTAGAAATGAGTAATAAGCATACATCTTACTAAGTCTATTCAGGCTCATGTAACAAGATTACTGTGCACAGAGTGGTTCATGAGTGTGAGGATTTGGTTTCTCACAGTTCTAGAAGTAAAGATTCCAAGATCAAGGTATTGGCAGATTTGGTGTCTGGTGAAGGTCTGTTTCTCATAGATGGGACATTTTCACCATGCCCATTATATGATGGAGGGAAAAGGGAATGCTCAGGTCTCCTTAATTAGAGCACTAATCTTGTTTGTGTGGTATCCACTTTCCTAAGGCCAACACTTGAGGGGTTAGGATGCTAACAAATGAATTCAGGAAGACATGAGCATTTAGACAACGGCAGTAACCATTGCCTACTTTATGGAGTAGAGCATGTTCAGTTCTGCAGGACCCCCCCCCCCCGGGTCCTGAACTGCTCATTGCCAAGCTATCTTGGTTTCTATGGTAACTACCCTTCCTTTATACTCATGTTACCATGTGAGCATCCTAGGACATGACAGCTTAGTTCTCCTGGTTCTTGAACCTGACACAGGTGTGAACATGTGCATATTTTGTTGTACTCTTTTTTTTTCTTATGTTGTCTTTGTGAGAGTCGTCCATGTTACATGTGGTTAGTGTCATCTTTGTGAGAGTTGTCCACGTTACGTGTGGTTACAGGTCTTCCTTTGTATTACTCTAGAGTAGTACCTTGTGTTAGGAGTATTCCTCATACGCTGTTCTGTGATGGGATATTTGGCTTATTTTCAGTTGAGGACTTCCAGGATGGTTAGTATACACCATGAGTTTCTTTGGGGGTAAAAATCTGGGATGGAACTACCTGTCGCATGGTGGGTTATACCAGGTAATGACAAACTGCTTCTCAAAGTTGGTCCTACTGTTTCTAGTCCTCCACTGCCGAGAGTTTGCAGCACTTTGACCAACACGTAACATTACCAAACTTTACCAACATGTGACTTTTGGATGTTCTCTTCGGTGAAGGGCCAATTTAAATTTTGTTCACCTTTTTCATGAATTATTTGTCCTTTACAAAGGTATTTGTTGTATCTTTTGGATTTAAATCCTTTGATCCTTTGTCAGTGTTTGTTGAAAGTAGTATACTGTAAAATTACACATTCAATATTTATGAATTAGAGTAATTCTGATTCTTTTTTTTTTTTTTTTTTTTTTTTGGTTTTCCGAGACAGGGTTTCTCTGTGTAGCCCTGGCTGTCCTGGAACTCACTCTGTAGACCAGGCTGGCCTCGAACTCAGAAATCCGCCTGCCTCTGCCTCCCAAGTGCTGGGATTAAAGGCGTGCACCACCACCGCCAGGCTCTGATTCTTTACCTTAGGACTGACTGATGAACAAACAGAGACAGAACAACTAGAGGGTCCAGGGTAGTACAAGTTAACCCTTTCTTCCTCCTCTTTCCAGGTGTCATCATTGTCCCCAGCGCTGGTGTTGGCATTGTCCTGGGAGGCTACATCATAAAAAAACTGAAGCTTGGTGCAAGAGAATCTGCAAAACTAGCGATGATCTGCAGTGGGGTGTCCTTGCTGTGCTTCTCAACTCTGTTTATTGTTGGATGTGAAAGCATTAATCTAGGAGGCATAAACATCCCTTATACAACGGGGTAAGTGTCTTTTAGGAGCACCCTGAATCATCGCCCTGCATCAGTGGGAGGGGAGTGCAAGCTCTGGGCGGTCCCACACAGCGGCCGACTGTCTCTCCCTCCCATCCTCTTCTTTATGTGCTCTGTCTCTGGAGCTGGAGCTCACGAGCCTAGAGAGTGGAGGCCAGAGGGGGTTGGCTAGAGGGTGTCATCTTTGTCTGTGTCCCTTTCAGTCCTCACAGAGTGACCCCCATGGCATTTTAACTACACGAGACTAGGAGGAGGTGCTTATTTTATTCATTAAAATGTTTTTTAAAGTGTGCTATTCATAATGAGCGGAGAGGTAGCTCAGTCAGTCACCAGGAACTAAGTTGGAGCCCTAGAACCCATGTAAACATGGCAGATGCAGTGGCACACACTTGTAATCCCTGGGCTGGGGAGCCAGATGTGAGAGGATGCCTGTGGCTGGCCAGCAAGTCTGTCTGTGGGCCCTTGGCTAATGTGAGACCATTTCAAAAATGAAGATGGAAAGCTCTTGAGGAGCAGCACCTGAGCACATGTGCACATGCATCTGTACATACATGTAGTCATGTGCACACACAAATGTACATACATGTACCCACACGAACCTGCACCGCCACCAACACCCATCAAGTGTGTGAAGTACAATGCACTGTGGAGGTCCTGAGTCCCCACTCCTCACATTTCCAAATTAGACTGGATGATTTCTTTGATTTAATGCTTTTTCATAGTATACATTTTCTTTGTTTTCCCTCCCCAAACCCCTCCCAGATCCTCTCATCTTCCTACTCAGCCAAACTCATGTTCTTGCTCTTAAAGAAATCAAAACAAACAAACAGTAAGACAAAAATCCCAGAACAAAACAAAGATCTCATACAAAACCAAAAGTATGGAGTACGATTTACGGTGTCCAACTGTTCCTGAGCATGGGGCTGCCCTGGACTGTGCCTGATAGACCTGGAGAGACTTGACTGGGAGGACTGAGTTCTCTCTCCCAGCACATAGCAATTGCACATAGCTTCTTGGTTAGGGATGGTGAAGACATCTCACCTTAGAGTGAGTGCTCCAAAGTCTCTCACTCTCTGCACACTGTCCACTTGAGAGTCTCTGTGTTAATTGCCATCTACTGCAAGATGGAAGTTAACTTATCTCTGCTGAAGGTTGACCAAAACACTGATCAATGGATATAGCAATATATCATTTGGAATAATTTTATTGCAATTTTTCATTAGCACAGTAATAGTAGCAAGTTTTCCCTTAGGCTTATGTTCTATCTAGTGTCTGGGCAGTTTAGCAGTGTCAGGAATGGATTCCATCTCATGAAGTGGGCCTTAAACATTTATTTTAAATGTTTAATAATTTTTTTGTTTTTTATATGAGAGCTCTGTCTGGATGTATGCCTGTATGCCAGAAGACAATATTAGATCACATTATCACATAACCAAAGTTAAGAGCTGCCATGTGGTTGCTGGGAATTGAACTCAGGACCTGCAGAAGAACAGCCAGTTCTCTTAGCCACTGAGCCATCTCTCCAGCTCCGAATCTAATTTTGAAAAGTGGTTGATTGCTCCTATTAACATTTGTGCCACTTGCACCAGAGGATGTTACAGGCAGATTGCTGGTTTAGGTCATAGGGTTTATTAATGATTACTTTCTCCTTAGGCAGCAGGCAGAGTACCTTCCAGCATCATGAACACTAGTTAGCAGGAGTGAAGCTTGTAGGTGGGCACCAGCGAGGTCTTCCTGAACTCAATAAGTGCTGTCTTCAGCAATCGGGCCATCAGGTCTTGGAGAGCAATAGCCTTGACAATAGCCTGTGACATTTGAGGGAGGAATGACTCAATAGATGTAGCTGTGTAACTGGGAATTTCACTGGTGGCATAAGGTGTTTAGTTGGGGCATTGTCTACTTCATTATATGGTAATTTCACTTAAATTCTTACATTTATGTACAGATTTAGGGAGCTTCTACAGTAGTCAGCTTCTGGTGTTTTTATCAAAAGACCTTCAGTGTTAATTGCCTCCCCCATATTTCCTCTTTAACTTGTCCTCCAACTCTCTCATTATTTAATCCTCCTAGTTTAGTTTCTTTCTTATCTTTTAGTAATCTATATTGTTTTCGCCTTGCCTTGCCTTGCCTTGCCTTGCCTTGCCTTGGCTTGCCTTGCCTTGCCTTGCCTTGCCTTGCCTTGCCTTCCCCTTCCCCTTCCCCTTCCCCTTCCCCTTCCCCTTTCCCTCTTCCCCCTTCCTTCTCCTGCTCCTTCTTGAGACAAGGTCTCACTATATAGCACTAGTTGGCCTGTAACTCATTTGTAAATGAGGATGGCCTCAAACTCACAGAGATTCTCCCTCTGTTTCTGCCTTCCACCTGTTGGATTATAGGTGTGAGTAATCACACCTGGCTAATGGTTTCAGTCAGTTTTGTGTATCTTTCCAAAATTTCTTTATATATAACACTTAAGGATATCTGCTTTCATTTTTTTTTTACTATTTTATACTTAAACTATAACATTTGACAATTGCTTTTCTGAGCTTTGTTATTATGTAGCAATATGTTTGGATATTTCTGTACCATTAGTAAAAATATGAAACATAGCCAGCTCTCAACCGAGAACGTGTTAAACATTCTTCCACGTGGCTTACATATGTTACTAACTTGTGAGAATGAACAGTACTGTTATATAAATACTATTATCCTGAATTTATAGGTGACTGATGATTTGTTCAGTTTTAGCCATGTCACTTTCTCACCAAGACTTCCCCTCTTCACGTCAGGTACATTACTCCTCCTCATTTTTCCATAGCATTTAACACATCGGAAGCTATTTTGTTTAATTGGTTCCTTCTCGATTACCTTCTTGACCTAGGTCCTTGAGATAAGCTCTTTGATTGACTACACAATAGCCCTTCGTCTCATATCTAAAACAATCATGAAGATTTGTTGTGTGGATGGATGGATGGATGGATGGATGGATGGATGGATGGATGGATGG
>NW_021604566.1:13443848-13470395 GCF_004785775.1 Grammomys surdaster
ATGGATGGATGGATGGATGGATGGATGGATGGATGGATGGATGGATGAGTGGATGGATAGATGGATGAGTGGATGGATAGATGGATGAGTGGATGGTTGAGTGGTTGGGTGGATAGCTGGGAGGTTGGATGGTACGTGTGAAGAGCTAGATATCTCCAAAGGATTTTGTTCATTTATTATGCTGCCCACTTAATGAACCCTTTTAATTAAATACAGTTTTTCCTTCTTTAACTTAAGAAATATTCCTCCTACTATAACTTTACCTTTTTTCTTTGCCTCTGTCTTAGTCACTGCTCTATTGCTGTGAAGAGATAACATGACCAAACAACTATTATAAGAGAAAGCACTTAACTGGGGCTTACTTACAGTTTCAGATATCTAGTCCATTATCATTGTGGCAGGAAGCATGGCTATATTCAGACAGGTACTGGAGCAGGAGCTGAGAACTACATCCTGATTGACAGATGGAGATAGACTCTGGGCTTGGCATGGGCTCTTGAAACCTCAAAGCCTAGCCTCAGAGACACTTGATCCAACAAGACCATGCCTTTTAATCCTTCTAATCATTTCAAATAGTTCCACTTCCTGGTGACTAAGCATTTACATATATGAGCTTATGGGGGCCCATTCTTATTCAAATCTCCACATTCCATTGCCTGACCCCCATATGCTTATAGGAATATCATAATGTAAAAATGTGTTCAGTCGAACAGCAAAAGTTCCCATAGTCTACTGCAGTATCAATGCTGTTTAAAAGTCCAAAGTTCAGAGTCTCTTCTGCGACTTATGGCAACCTCTTAACTATAATCCCCTGTAAAATCAAAGTAAAAAGCAGACACTTCCAACACACAGTAGCACAGGATGTACATTAACTTCTTAAAAAGAAGGAAAAGAAGCACGGTGAGGAAATACTGGACCAAAGCAAGACTGAAAACCGGCTGGGCAAACTCCTAATTGTACGTCTCCATGACTGATGTCAAAGAATTCTTTAAATAGCCAACTCTTTTCAGCTTTGTTGGCTGTAACATCCATCTCTCTCTTGCGCTGGTTCCACATCCAGTCTGCAGCTTTCCTTGACAAGCATCACACAACTCTGGCATCTCTAACACCTTGGGATTTCCAGTACAGTCCAGCCTTCACTTTCATAGCTTCATGGAATGGCCTCTCAGGGCCTCCATGCAGAGACACCCCTGACACGTACCTGGCCTCATCAGCTCTTCTTAGCCATGGAGGGAGATTCCACAACCCTTTTCTCATATCCTTGACTCTAAAGCCAGAACCATATGGCTGAAGCTGCCAAGTTCTGCTACTTGCTGGGACTGGAATTTGGCATCTTTGTTCAATTACATTTGTATCAGTTTTCTATTATTTATGGCTTTCTTCACCACTTAAACTTTAATTCTTTTCACAAGCTGGAAGCTGAGCTGGGTGGGGTCTTGCCCTGAGCTCACCACTCCCTTTATTCCTTTTAGCATCAGGCTTTTCTTTAAACTTCTTAATCTCCTTGAGCACTGGAACTTTGTCTTCCACATTACAGTTCCTGATGTTCCTTTTCTCCTCAAACTGTACATTTTGCAATTTCCCTTGCTCAGCTTGCTCCTTTTCATTATAGACCTGCATAAGAGTGACCACTAATGACCACAGGACAGAATCAATACTAGGATGTCTTGAAATCTCTGCCAATGTCATTAATCCAAAGCTCTTCAATCTATCCTCAGACAGATTTTTCTTCCTTCCTTGCTTCCTTCCTTTTTTTTTTTTTGACAAGGGCAAAAAGCAGCCATAATTTTCTCCAAAATATCACAAGAATGGTCATAGTCCATTGTAGCTGCTTGTATTACAAATGCTAATTATGTTCCCCCAAAAAAACTGCTTACATGAGAGCATCTACATGTAGCTACTGGGAACCTGCCTCCACTTGGTTCTGATTGGTAAATAAAGATGCCAACAGCCAGTAGCTGGGGAGGACAAACAGAGGTGGGATTTTAGGATCTCCTGGGCTTGGAACAGGGAAGAGGAAGAAGGAGAAGATTTTCCATGCCAGGAGAGTGTGGAGGAGAGGAGAGATGCCATACCTCAGAAAAGTGCAAGACAGAGGGGCATAGCCACCATGTGAAGGAGCTGAGAGAGAGGTTGAGGGAGAGGGAGAGGGAGAGGGAGAGGGAGAGGGAGAGGGGGAGGGGGAGGGAGGGAGGGAGAGAGAGAGAGAGGGCGCCACTGTGTTCTGCTCCACAGAGCAATGAGCTCACGACTGTCTGCTTGCAACTGTCATGAAGCTTGCTGCTAGTATTTTGTTTCTCCAATAGCACATGATTTTATTCCTTTTACCTATAATCCATATTTATTTCAAATGTATTTTTAGAAGATCTGGAAGCCAGACTCTGTATCTTACCTGCTTTTTTTACAGGTCTCCTCAAGTCTTCTAGAGCCTTTGCTTAATACCATTGTGTCCTGCCAACCCCGACTCAATTGCTTCTTAGTCCTCTGGCATTGCCAGGGGAAATTATGTAATTGTGCTGATTGACTCCATAACAAATTTATGAGTTCCAATGCTAGCAGGCCCTCATCTTTGCCGAACAATCCATTATTCTAGCCATGGTCAGCTTTCTTCCCCAAACTCATAATGGTTCCTTTTATTTTTGCTTTGTAATCCCTTTTCTCAAGTCATTTAAATCTTACCTTAGTTTTGTTTTTCTTAGTGGGCAACCAGCTCCATGTTAGTGAGAAAGTGAGGTTTCTACCCCGGTTTCCTCCCAAGCCATCTTGTCCAAAACAGTATTATTCTCAAAAGCAAGTGTTAACTTTATTGTTTTCTAGCTGTGTGACCCTCCCACCCCCCACCACATACAGTAACAATCTGCTATTGCTGTAACTTGGCTGTCTTCTGTGTACAATTGATGAAACCTTCAATCTCAGCATGCTGAGAAGTTAAAATATCAGAGGGGAGAAAGTGAGACACCACCTCCTCCCATATCCAGCCTCCAGCTTAGAGCATCTGGCTATTGTTAAACAAATGCTAATTGTCTCTATTATGAAGATTATTTAAGACTCATGTTTCTTTACATGAAGGTGAACTTAGTGTACATTTCTTTCTTGTCCCTGTTCCCTTTCTTTGAGATCATGCAAACAACTCCATTTGTGCTAGAAGGCAAGAAGATGCCAGGCCTCTGCTCGTACACAAGAATGTTACTCAGTGTTGCTGAACCTCATTAGATCTCCATGTAAATATGCATCTTAGAGCTGAGTGGTGGTGGCACACACCTTAAATCTCTGCACTCAGGAGGCAGAGGCAGGCAGATATCTGAGTTCTGGTCTACAGAGTGAGTTCCAAGACAACCAGAGCTACACAGAGAAACCTTGTCTTGAAAAGCCAAAAGCCAAAACCCAACCAAACAAAAATGCATCTTAGGTACATCACATCTGACTGTGATCATTTGAGAAGGATCATCTTAGAGTGCCGGGTACTGCAGCAGGGGTCCAGGGGTCTTGGCATTTACAAATTGATTTCAATGACATTTGTGGATTTGGGAGGAGATGTCAGGGGCTTATACACTGAAGGCCTAAAATCAGCCATAGGCCTAAAATCAGCAATAGGCCTGTCATACATGTATACTAACACCAAGTCTTGGGTCTCTGTTGATAAACACTGAAACAAATGGGTATAAGCTATTGTAAACAGGCAGCTTTTGTGGAAATTTACCAGCCTGAGTAGTCATAGACCTTGTAAATAGATAGCCTTGGCAGATAATACCAACTTAGATAAGGACAATCGAATCATAGACAGAGCCATAGCGACCTGTCCCCTGAACCCTTACCCAGACGATACCCTGTTCTGAAAGATATTTGTATTCCCCCTGAACACCCACACTCCAGTGTCATCCCCTTCCCCACATCCTGCCTTTCTGTATTTATAACCCCTGTGTGAATGAGTATAAATTACAATTTGAGAAAAATAAATAAATTATAATAAAAAAGAGTATTGACCCTGCTGCTGCTGCTATTATTATTACTATTATTATTTGAGAAAGGATTTTAGTACATAATCCTGGCAATCCTGAAAATTATGTAGACCAGGTTTGCCTTGAACTCACCACCCATGTCTTCTGAGTGCTAGGATTTTTCACTTGTGTGTGTGTGTGTGTGTGTGCATGTGCATATATCCAATGGGTGGGGTTCCTGCAGAGGACAGTCGACATCTTCCTTGGTAGGAATTTGAGGCGGTTCTAGCTGCCTGATGTAGGTGCTAAGACCTAAGCTTGGGTCTTCTGGAAGAACAGCCAGTGCACTTCACTTCCAAGCCACCTCTCCAGGCCCCTAAATCACTTTTTACTATTGCAATATTTCCCTGAAATAGACACCAACAAGACAGCCCTGAGAAGGACGCTGTTGTCTGTGTGATTGAAGTATACCTTGATGTTGGGTTCAGGTTGTGCCTTTTGAGTGGACAGTCTCATAAGTGGCAGGCACTTGTAATGTGTAACTTTTTACACATGAAGGCAGAGTTGGCTGTCAGAAGGAAAATGCCAAGCAGCTTCTAAATAGTAGCAATACCAACTGTTGACAGGGAATTGAAGTCTGTCATTTTTAGTGACTAAGCACACAGACTAATAAAAGCTCCTCTCTTTTGTCATGGCTTGCAGTTTAGTACTTGAAGTGTTGGTGAGGTGAAGCTATACCATACAGCACACTTCCACATGTCTATTGTTAACATGGCACCGGTCTTTGAAACCCCTATTTTATCATCTTCAGAATGTGCTTATTGGTTGGGCATCTCATCTTCAAGCACTACTGACACTTGGGCTAGGTACCTGTCCCTTGCTGTAGAAGGCAGAGCTTTCCTGAGCATTGTGCTGTGTTTGGATGAATGCTTGTATAACCCCAAACATGTCCACAGTACCCCTCAGTTAGGACAACCAAAGCTATCTCTCACCCATTGTCAAAAGTCCCCTGGGTTGGAGAACAAAATTGTCCCTGTTAAGAACCACTCATTTGAATTATTTCAGTGTGTATTTAAACATTAAACTTCTTGATACTAATAGTTTATAATGATTGTGTCTTGAGTTAGATTTCTTCTGTGGAGTGACTGGAAGGAGGAACAGATTTATTTGGCATTTGCTTTGGTAAGGAGATTTCTTGATGCAACTGTAGCACAGCTTTGGATTTGGTTCACTATCCAGTTTGAGTTTGAGAAGCCCTAGAATAAGCAGCATATGTACTGTTTGTACAGCAATACATGTGACTGGGGTGGGCTATGCTAGGTTATTCTAGCATAGTCACTGAAGCTAAGTCCTGACACAACAGACATTCCCCAATATTTGTTGGGTGGATGGACAGTAGATTATGGAAGAGATGCATGAAGCACCTACTCTGCTGATCTATTTGGCTTTAGGAACAGCATTTTATCAGTACTGCATAGGAATGGTGACAAAGTGACATAAGAGACACTCTCATTCTTCTGTGTCCCCCTGGACCCAGCCTGTCCCTCGTTTACTGCCAGTTTATACCCTCTCCCCATTTTGTGCCTTTATATGTCATCTCTCTCTTTATAGCTATGGTTTGAATGGATTTCCCTTGGGTGGAGTTTCTTGAACGTACATGTTCTATCACTTTTTTGTATCCAGCACAGTGACTCTATTGGGAAACAAGGCCAGCCATGTTTGACTGTGAATTGCATTTGGGCATTTCTAGTGATTTCTGTTTAATTTTCCTTAGTCATTTCTGTCAAGCTAGTGACAAGATTCCTAACAAGTCACCATTGCAAATGTCTTCCTTTTGGTTTTCTAAGATTACTGTGTTCCCTTGTAAATTAGTCTAGAACAATTCAAGTTTTTGATGAGTAAAACCTACACTGGTAACTGTGGCTGATAGGTGGATTTCATGGCTATGTGCTCACAATGATTTTAAAGATTCAATAATGAAGTATACTTTTTCTGTTTCATAGTTCAAAAGGTCAATGTTTGAGTTGAAAAATATGGTGATTAATTTGATTGGCTCATCATGTAACGTATATTGAAATAGCACAATACTCCACAAATGTATATAAGTATTATAAATATATTATATTATATATATTATATAATAAACTAAGGTAGGGTGTGTGTCTCAGTGCTAGAATTCATGCTTTGTGTGCATCAGTTGCTGGGTTTAATCCCCAGTGGGCCCCAAATCAAATAGAATGAACTAAATCGTCATCTAGACTTGTTAAGGCACAGAACCAAGTGTTTCCCAGCAAGGATCTATGAGGAGTCAAGTCACTGGACTCAGGCATGAGATTGGTCTGTTGATGAAGGGGGAAACTGAGGTTGGGGCAGCACAGATAATTATTTTTAAATCAATTTCATCTATTTTGATGAAAACAAAAATATTTCTTCCTTATGCTTTGTTGTAAATTTGTGGAAATATCTATAGAAGGTTATTCATGCTATCATACATTTGATTCATGGGATATAATATCTCTAAAATAGACCATTTGCTTGCTGCCAAGACTGTTTCCTTATAATTCTGTTCTCAGTCTTGCTTAAGTTTTTCATTTTCTCTTTCTCTCTCTCAGACCTTCTCTGACCATGCCCCATAGGAATCTGACAGGAAGCTGTAATGTTAATTGTGGTTGTAAAATACATGAATATGAGCCAGTCTGTGGGTCAGATGGGATCACATACTTCAACCCATGTCTGGCTGGCTGTGTCAACAGCGGTAATCTTACCACTGGGGTGAGTAAACTCTGTAAGTTCCTCTTTTATCATGAGTCCAGTATCTTGAGACAGGTGAAGGAACCCCAGGGACCCACGATGACTTCAGTTTCCCTTGTTCGTGAGGCTCCAAATAGCCCTGCGGGCACCTCTGAAAAACACCTCCTGAGAGGCAAATTGTGCAGGGCTATCACTTTTGTCAAGTGTGCTGGCAGGATCTGGGTGTGGATCTCTGGTCCTCATTAGCTGGCTCCTACTTTGCACTCATGCCAACTCAGGGAAACTTGATAAGGCTGGACTCCGGGCTTCCCATTTGTTCCTCTGCCAGGATCTTTGTAATGGATCTGAAGGTCAAGGTTACCATAATTGGCACTGAAAAAAGAGATTAGAGGCTGTGGAGGCTGGTCTGATAAGTGGAGGCTGTGCAGATGGACGATGACCATTTTTCATAAGCCTGTCAGTTAACTTTCTCCTCCACTCCTTAACTTCCAGAGTAAAGATATTTCTGTCAGCTGAAGAATAGTCTATTTTGAGAATTCTCTCTCCTGTGAATTATAAATAGGCTTTAATACTGTGGGAGGTTTTTATATTCTACTCTATTCTTTACTGAGCCCAATTTGGCTGTTAGCATGAGGACAGGCAGGAGGTGATTGCCCTAATTTAAAGGTTAAAATGCATTTGCTTTTTCTGTTCAAATCTAGAGATTATACCATTGACCTAGAGTTTAGGGGGTGCTACTTTTATTCTGAATTTGAAACCAGAGAGCAACATGGAAATTATTATTGCTGACAAGTTCTGGAGTGTGACCCTATTGAAGTCACGAGATCATTTCTTTACAGTGATCCCCCTGTTGCATGGCAGTGAATGAGACCTTGTGGGCACATTGTTATATTATTAAGGACTGGATTCCTTAATGGCCTAAATGGCCAAACACTCCACACCCAACCTGCTCTTACCACTGTTTTAAGCAGTTACCATGAGAAATAGTCCAGCTAATTTTCATTTAGTAAAAAGTAACATAATTGGCAAAGGGTTAATTGGCCCATTTAATATTTCTTATTTTGTTTTGGTAACATCAAGTAACTTGAAGAAGAGTCCTGTTTTGATCACTGTGTCTGTGCTCAGTAGACACAATGTACAGTTATAGAGACTTCCTTTACCCTCCGTCTTCAGTGCCTACTAACAGCATGCCCTACATCAGTAAGGCTCAGATATGTGTTGGAGAAAATGAGCAATCAATTTGGGGCACAGTAGGGTTTTCAGACAGCTGGAGTCTGTCAGAGTCCAGAGAACTGGGCCAAGCCTACAGTACAGACTGAAGTGATGACAACTCTATCCTTCCTTGTGGAGGTCACCAGCCTGCTTAGGGGACTGAAAGAATGACAGACTAGAGTAGCCAGTGGGAAGTCCGTGATCACTGGGACTGAAGCCGGCATCCCTAGGCCACGCTGCTCTACACATCAGAAGCCATCATACTCGTGTTAGGAGTTTAAGAGATGCTTATTTTAGGACTCATTGTGTGTTCAAATGTGTACTAGGGGCACTCTGGTGAGCACAAATAAAAATCAAGCTGGTTTCTGTTTTAAAGGCTTCAACTGGAGAGTCTACAAGTTCAACAGCACTACAAGCTGTGTGTATCGGACTCCAGATGAGCATGAGGCATCCCACAGAATTGAGGTTTGAAGCATCTTAGGGAAGTTTAGGGTTAAACAGTCTAGCTAGCAAGTTTTGATATTATCAAGGCAAACATTGACCCGTTAGTGCTGTTAAGAAAGTGTTTTATGTGAAACATTTCACATTCTTTAAAATACAATAGTTATTTTTAAGCATTCTAACTTTGTCAATATTCCAACAGCAGGCTTTATCTTTGATCAGCATACAACTTATCTTTATTTGCTACTCAGGTCCGAAATTACACAGAGTGCACCTGTGTCCAAAGTCGACAAGTGATCACCCCACCCACCGTGGGCCAGCGCAGCCAGCTCCGAGTGGTCATCGTGAAAACCTATCTCAACGAGAATGGCTACGCTGTGTCTGGGAAGTGCAAACGCACCTGCAATACCCTCATCCCCTTCCTGGTCTTCCTTTTCATAGTTACCTTCATCACAGCGTGTGCCCAGCCATCGGCCATTATAGTGACACTCAGGTGAGAACAGCACCAGGCAGTGAGAGAGAACATATTGCAGGAGGAGAGAAGCTAAGCAAAGCGTGGGGTGGGGTTGGCGTGGGGGGGGTGGGGGTAGGGGTGGGGGGGGGAATAGGAAAAGCTGCATGTAGGCGGGCACCCATAAATGTTCTTCTGGGCTTAAGGGAGAGCTTTTATTTCAGAGAGAAAGGATGGCTGAAACATTATTTTTTCTAGAATTTTTTTTCAGCTGGGCACTGTTATTATTTATCAAACTTTCTTTCCAGTGCTTTTAGTGTCTGAAGCCTTTGTGCTATGAGGTTAGACTTCATGAGTTGAAAGCCACACGTATGGGGCCTGAGAGATGGTTCGTGGTTAAGAGCTCTGAATGCTCTTCCAGAGGACCTGAGTTTGATTTCCAGTACTCACACACATAACCTTCTGTAACTCCAGTTACATTTGACACCTTCTTGTCCCCATCACAGGCACCAGACATGCAAGAGTGCACATATATACATGTGGGCATACACCTAAATTTAAATGTGGAAGGAAGGAAGGAAGGAAGGAAGGAAGGAAGGAAGGAAGGAAGGAAGGAAGAGGAAGGAAAGAAAGAAAGAAAGAAAGAAAGAAAGAAAGAAAAAGAAAGAAAGAAAGAAAGAAAGAAAAAAGAAGAAGGAAAGCAAGCCATTTCTATGTTAGCTTCAAGAAAACCAGACCCTCAGGAAGGGCAAGAATACTTTGGCAAAGTGACTAGATTATGAATATTGCAAAGGGTATTATCTCTGGCTTCATGGATAGTTAATACTGCACCTTTGGGATCAGTGAGGAATTATGCTGGGCTTGCATTTCAAAATGCTGAGTTCATTGATTTTACTGTTGTATAAAGTCCTGGAACTGAATCAAGGACAGGATAGACCTGGAAATCTGAGCTTGCGGTTGGTCAGGTTGGGATTTCATTGCTGTATAGCATATCCTGGTTGGGATTTTGTCTTGGTTTGGTTTGGTTTGGTTTGGTTTGGTTCGGTTCGGTTCGGTTCGTTTTGGTTTTGTTTTTTCCCTAGGCGATGCCTTGGAAGTTACTTTTGTTTTGTTCCATTCAGATCAATTTGTTATTACTTGCATTAAAGGCTGTGTATATGTGGCTCTGCATACATGACCAGGTAGGAAAGGACACTGTTGGGAAGCCTGAAGAACACACTGTGGATTAGAGGGAGCAGGGATGTGGTGAAGGGAGAACCTGAGGAAGGGAGTCCATTTTTGCTCTGTCCTCCCCCTCCCCCACAACCAATTATTTCAACCCCACAATGCAGGACAACTCACCAGAAGCACCATGCTTGCTGAGAGTGTCAGCTTGTGTCACACACACCTGGCTTCTTCCTCACTGGACACTGAGATAGACAGTTCCTGAATGGAAGAACGCAGGGCATGCAGGGCTCACTGGTTTACTCACTGTCAGCAGATCTTGATGGAGTAGCCATGTATACAGAGCTGGCAAATCACTAGGAGACACTTATCTGAAACATCTCATTCTTTTACCACTGTAATTCTGTGAGAAGTGTGAAGTAGACTCTATAAAGGTCATCTCATTGTACAGATGTTCAGAAGTGTTCAAGCATGGCAATTTATGAGCTGACTTCTAACACCAAATTTCTGAAGAGGGGGGTCTTTTAATCTTTGCTAATTGCAAAATCAATAGGTTCCAGTCTTTTCACCACATGGGGATTACGTAGAACATCAATTTTCAGGGAGAATGTGGCTTGCTGAAGCTTATTCTTTCTCTGACTTTTCATGTATGTGTATGTGTGTGTGCATGTGCGTATGTGTATGTCTGTAATTTCTGCTTTTACTTTGACTTAATTAGGATTTCTATTGTGATAAAACACAATGACAAAAAAAAAACAAGTTGCAGAGTGTATTTGGCTTATACTTGTACATTATAGTCCATCATTGGAGGAAGTCAGGACAGGAACTCAAACAGGGCAGAAATCTGGAAGCAGGAGCTGATGAAGAGACCCTGAGGGGGTGGGTGCTGCTTACTGCCTTGCTTCTGTTAGCTTGCTCAGCCTGATTTCTTTTCTTTTTTCTTTTTTTTTTGTTTTTTTTTTTTTTTGGTTTTTCAAGACAGGGTTTTTCTGTATAGCCCTGGTTTTCCTGGAACTCACTCTGTAGACCAGGCTGGCCTCGAACTCAGAAATCCGCCTGTCTCTGCCTTCCAAGTTCTGGGATTAGAGGTGTGTGCACCACTGCCCGGCTTTCAGCCTGATTTCTTATAGAACCTAGGATCACCAGCTCATGATGGCACCAACCACGATTGAATGGGACCTTTCCCATCAATCACTAATAAAACACTCTACAGCCAAATCTTATGGAATATTTTCTTTATTGAGGTTCCCTCCTTTCAGATAATTCTAGCTTGTGTCAAGTTGACATAAAACTAGCCAGGACATACTTTCCCCCCAATTTTGGAGGAATTATGAGAGTGGTTTTTGTTGGATACACTTTCAATCCTAGAACATTCTTACAAACAGATAAAAAGAGACTGCAATGGTTAGGATAAATTTTTACAATTTTTTCTTAGTTGAAGGGATTTGGGGGGGGGGTCCCATTTAGAGGCGCTTCCCCTTGGAGACATCTCCAGCCTGTGATTTACTAAGGGAATCTTAGTTGGTGATGTTTAGTATATTCTAGTGAATTAAATATTCTGGGAAGGTACCTGCTTTGCTTATGGTTCTGCCTAAGGCAGGTTTGACTTAACAGACATTGTCTTGGAACCATTGTTCTAAACCGATTTCTTCTTCTTCCCCAAGGTCTGTGGAAGATGAGGAAAGGCCCTTCGCACTGGGAATGCAGTTTGTTTTGTTGCGAACACTTGGTATGTCCCTGAATTTCCAAGTGTGCCCTTAATTCCTCTTTACAGCAGGCAAATGCTATGGTCCTTTAAAAACAGAAGTTGAGTTACTTGGTAATGGTTGTAATAGAATCTGACAAGATCAAAGGACACTTCTCTATTTTTTTTTATTTCAACTAAAAGTTGACAATTTCCTTTTGACTCTGAATACAAAGGTGTACAAAATTCCCCTAGAGTTTTAAATTGTAAGAAATCAAAATCAAGAGCTTTGTAATGAGTTTGTTATTTTGGTTTTTAGTTCTCTTGATACCTTGTGACAGGAATGTGAGGGAAACCGGATGCATTTTATTTGAGACACTTTCAGGCCCTTGCTGTTTTAGTGTAATTTTTATTGGCTTGTTTGAAGTGTACACTTGTCGAGTTTTCTGAGGCAAAGATCTTAAAAGGCAAAAAAAAAAAAAAAAAAAAAAAAAAAAGAGGTCACAAAAGTTCACAGAGGCTTTGCACACCAAGAAAAGCTCTGTGTGAACACAGCAGACACTAACACTTAGGAAACTCATCATTCCTTTAAGCTTTGGGACCTAGTGGGACCACCCGCCCACTTGCCCCGCCCCCGCTCATCCTGCCTGACTGTTTTGGTTTTGATGCCCATCAGTTGACTTCCTCAAATTCATGTTCCCTTAAGTGCCAGTCTCTCGTTTTCCTCACCTGCTGTTTCCCTTGACTAATTAAAACCATTGTCCATGGGACAAAGGGGGAAAACTGGTTTGTTTTTCATTCATGGTTCAGTTTTGAAAGGTGAAATATCTTTAAATGGCCTCTTTTCTGAGGTATTCACACTCCCTGGAATTCTGTTTGCAGTGAGTGTGAGTTGATGACTCTGAGGTCAAAGCTGACTACTTTCAATAACTTCCAGCAGGAATAAAGAAGAAAAAACAAAAACCTGGAGTGGCTTCTTTGGTGTCAATAAGACTTGGAAAGTTTTTGAAGATTCTTTTTTGCTGGTTAAAGAGGATTTCAGATAAAATAGCACCCAGTTAGGAATTATGCTTTTGTGCTTTTTGCCATAAACCGAAAGGTGCTACTTTTGTTGTTTAGGGGTTTTGCATGTATTTCTTTCTTTCTTTCTTTATTTTTTACTGGGTCTTGCAATGTGTGTAGTCTTTGCTGTGGCCTGGAATTTCTTTTTTTTTTTTTTTTTGGTTTTTCGAGACAGGGTTTCTCTGTATAGCCCGGGCTGTCCTGGAACTCACTCTGTAGACCAGGCTGGCCTCGAACTCAGAAATCCGCCTGCCTCTGCCTCCCGAGTGCTGGGATTAAAGGCGTGCGCCACCACCGCCCGGCTGGCCTGGAATTTCTTAAGTACATACTTTCCATGATGTCCTGCCTCTTCCTCACAGATGTTGAGATTACAGGTGTACACCATATTACCTGGCTAAACAGATGTTTTCAGAGACAAGAATTTGTCAAAGTGATGATTGAGTTAAAAAAGAGAGAAGAAAATACTTACTTTGGCTCTATTCTCGGAAGGGAGTTGGGTTATTTGATATGAATTTGGGGTAAAGATGAACCACCTGTAGAATCACCAATAAGCCAGGAAAGAATAACACCTGGCGAATGTTACTCAGCACAATTTTGTCTTCATTTATATTGTGTGTGCAGAAATATAGTTAAGCTAACCACCAAATTTGATTTTCCCCAAATTAAAAAAAAAAAGACTTCTCAGTTCTTTAAGAAACTTACCATCTGGGCTGGTGAGATGGCTCAGTGGTTAAAAGCACTGGCTGCTCTTCCAGAGGTCATGAGTTCAAATCCCAGCAACCACATGGTGGCTCACAGCCATCTGTAATGAGATCTGATGCCCTCTTGTGGGGTGTCTGAAGACAGCTACAGTGTACTTAAATAAATAAAAATAAAGTTTAAAAAAAAAAAAAAGAAACTTACCATCTAATCTTACTAGTAGGCTTCATTTTAAAGATTTACTTTTATTATTTTTAATTGTGTATATGTATGTATAGCTGTGTGTAGGTGTGGGCATGGGAGTAGAGGTCTCTAAGGAAGCCAGGGGCATCAGATACCCTGGAGTTGTAGTGAGGGTGGTGGTGAGCTGCCTACATGGGTACTAGGACTCTAGCTCACGACTGGGAAAGTTAGCCAACTCAGCCACTGAGCAGTCTCTCCAGCCCCTAGACTTTATTTTCAACAGGTACAAATTACTTACAAAGGCCGATTCACAGGCCCATTCATGAGATCTGAGTTGTCCTGTTTCACTTCATTCCTCTTTTTTCCTTTCCTCCTTCCTTGCCGCTTTAGTGAAGCCAGCTCTTAGTCTGTGCATGGACCATTCATGGGCTGCTATAAAAGTTCTTAGGATGCAAAGCATAAAAAGGAATAGGCTCTGTATCAAGGAGTTTCTGGGGTGACAAATGGCCGAGGCTTTAAGTTGAGTGCTCGTTGGAAGTAGATAAAGTAGAGGTACATGCAAGACACAGTGGCCACAGAGCGGTGCCCAAGAGATCCAGAGATTGAAAGGAACGGCTCTTAGGCAAGTGAATGGGTGGGGGCACAATGTTGGCAAAGAGTGTGTAATGGAATCTTATGTAGTAAGCTTGCTTTCCTGTGGAATTGGAAGAGATGTCTGTTAGACACAGCCCAGACAAGAGACAGCCAACTTCTCCTAGGATTTTCGAAAGCTTCAAAGATGAATTGTCGACTCTGATTATCTCCACACACCAAGTACCTTTGTGAAGTGAAAATCTGAAGTGTCTTGTTAGCTGCAGTGGGGTCGGAGTGTAAGGCACAGCCCTCTGAGGCATCATTCAGTGGTCTGACAGGCTCCTCCCAGGACCTCCACTTAGGAGACACAAGTCTCTTCACTGAGCTACAGGAAAGAATCTCATCATGGGTCAGTGAGAAGTTCAGAGGAGTTTATTAAGAAGACACCTGACTAGACTTGAGCATGGCCTTTCTGCTGGAGGCTCTTAGGACAAAGACAGTCCACACCGCTGTGTGGTCCTGGCCCTCCCCGGAGAGTTGGAATCTAGCATCTTATAGCAGCCGTGTATTAATTTTAGTGGCCTTGAACCTGTTTAAAGGGCTTCTAAGAAACAGTAACATGTTTTTCAGTAAATGAGATCAGATGGTGGTTTTGAAGTTCATTGGATGGGGTTATAGACTGATAATCAAAACTATAGATCACAGGATTGAAAAACCTCACTAGACCCGATCACCATGGAGTTAAGACATGTTTTGATTATAAACAAGGTCATGGTCTTCTCCGTGATATTCTCAATAACCAACAATAGCAGGTGTACAGCTGACAAGGCTGGAGGATCCTTTACATGTAGGCCTTTTGCATGCTTTATTCCTGGTACTTTAACATTCTTTTTTGAAACATCTCTTTTAAAAGAAATATTGTCTTTATGTAGGCAATCATTGTAGTGAATTTTGTTAATTATATTGAGACTCTCTCTCTCTCTCTCTCTCTCTCTCTCTCTCTCTCTCTCTCTGTGTGTGTGTGTGTGTGTGTGTGTGTGTGTGTGTGTAGCTGTTGGTAGTGTGGGACTTTTGTTGAGGTCAGAGGTTGGCATTTGGACATCTTCCTTAATTGTTTTTCTACCTCATTATTCATGTATATATTTATTGTTACTGGATCTCACTGGATACTTCCAACTGGCCTGAAACTCACTATGTAGACCAGGCTGGCTTCGGGCTCACGGAGCTCTTGCCTCTACCTTCAGAGTCCTGTGATTAGACATGTGCACCTCCATACCTGGCTCTACTTTAGTTTTTGAGGCAAGGTCTCCCTTATCCTGGACTAGTTTGAACATTTTGGCTATGTTGGCTGGCCAGGGAGCCTGAGGGTTCCCCAGCTCTGGAGTTACAGACACGTGCCGCTGTGATCACGTGGGTTCTCACAATCTGCATGCTGATCTTCACGAACACAGAGCAAGCACTTTCCCTGTCGAGCCACCTCCCCAGCTGTTTGTTGTAAAAATGTTGACTTACAGCTTCAAGAGACTTAGACCAGACTCTCTGTTCCCTGGTCCCCATAACATTCCGTCTTTTTGTCCTGGTCCAGTCTGACTTAAGGGTGTCAAGATCCAATGTTAAGTTTGAAAAGATTTTGTGTTCGAATTTTGGGCAATAGGCAGTTCTTTCAACTCAGCTAAAGGCTTATTGTGAAAACTTTATCAAGTGTCTAATGTAAGGACCTGGTACCCATAGGATGCAGTAGCTACCTTTTTTTTTTTGTCAATCTAAAAAGCACTAATACATTCTGAGTTGTAAAGTGGAAGATGTTAAGTCTTTGCTGTTTATTTTCATAAGTAAATTGCAATTAGATGAAAATGTCTTTAACAAAATTCAATTAAACAAAAGTCATTCTCTTGGCACTGACAAGCAAGCAGCTTGCTTATTACAAATGTGTTTTCTCTTACGGGATGTGCTATATCTTTGTGTTTCTTTTTCTCCCCATGACTGCAGCATACATTCCTACTCCGATTTACTTTGGAGCCGTGATTGACACCACCTGTATGCTCTGGCAGCAGGAATGTGGAGTGCAGGGCTCTTGCTGGGAGTACAACGTGACATCATTTCGTTTTGTCTACTTTGGCTTGGCTGCTGGCCTCAAGTTTGTTGGCTTTATTTTTATTTTCCTGGCCTGGTACTCTATCAAGTACAAAGAGGACGGATTGCAGAGGCAGAGGTGCAGAGAATTCCCACTGAGCACTGTGAGTGAGCAAGTGGGCCGGCCCAGCAAAGCTGAGAAATACTCCTGGGCTACATCATGTCCAGCCTTCAGCACCCAGGGGGAATTCCATGAAGAAACTGCTCTGCAAAAGGGTTTCCCATGCACCACACAGACATATCCTGGACCTTTCTCAGAAGCAATAAGTTCCTCTGTGGACCCTGGGCTGGAGGAGAGCCCCGATGCTGCTCTGTAGTGTCCCTGCTGAAGCCTGGAGAAGGAAGCCTGTTTTGTTGGTTGAGTTGAGTATGGCAAGTTGAGAAACACCTGTGCCTTCTTTCTTTTTTTAAACCTCCACAGACACAATCCTCAAACCAACAACACTCAGTATACACAGCCACTGTTGATGAGGGCTGGATACCTCAGCAAGACTGACAGCCTTTCCCCTCTTTTCTCCAGGGAGGAGCTTAGCTAGATCTGTCGTCATGTCTGCTAGGTTCACTTTATGTTCCTGCTCCCGTTTGGTAGAAGCCTGAGGTCCATGGTTGACCATGGGAAAGGCTATGACCACACATATCATTAGCATACACTCCAGATAAAGGTGAGCTTGACCATGACTTTGTATTTGCAAGTCAGAGTTTTTAGATTTGAACACCTACTGTGAGTTCTGCAGCAAAGCACAATTGAATTTGCCTCAACTATGCAATTTGATTGGGAATACAAAAATGTGGCGTGTTCCTTTGGCTTTCAGAGAATAAAGCAGATATGTTTTCATAAGTGGAAGCTGAATGTTCCCTAAAGCACTGTTAACTGCAACTTAAGCCATAACAGACTTATCAATCAGGTATAAAATTTCAAATGCTTGAAAGAACTGTATTCTGCAGTGGAAGGATTTCTTAAGATGTATTTTCTCTTAGTCTGTTTACTCCATCTTAAGGTAGATCAAGAGGCTGCTGAACCATACATCTGAGAGCTTGAATATATAAACCACAGTATTCTTTCATAAGGGGCTTTAAAACTAGTGTGCTAGACAGTATGGCTAGAAACTATAATTTGAAAAGCATAATAAAGAAGGAAATGATGGCCTTCGTATCTGAGGAATTGTTTCAGCTCTTTAGGGCCCACTAAAACTAGGTAAGAGTTACTACTACTTTGACATTCAAAGTAGTTGATACAGAAATTCCCAAGGTAAGAGTGAGTCCCAACTAGGGAACTTCACTTATATCTTTAACATACTGGCAAGTCTCTACTGATTTTTTTTTTCTGTATAGAAAGTGGTCATGGTTGCCTTATAAAATGTATAATTCAGTCAGGAAAGCTGTACCTAGGATACAAAAATCACTGCACAGTAGACGGGACATTTGTCAGCTGAACATGGAATATGATCATACTTCAAATAATGAGTTAGAATGTAAAGCAAGCTAGTCTAACATATTGAACCCTGTGTTCTCAAAGCTAGCATCATTTCATGGTGCCCTTTGCATCTCTGTTCTTTTATCCTTCCTTAAGTGGCTTGGAGGCAGGATAATTCCCTTCTTAAAGGCACCTTGGGTCCATTGACAGCTGTTCAGCACTGTCTCTCAGCTTCGGTGCTGCTTAGGATGCTTTCTGTATGGTTCTTAAGACAGAGGCCTCTTGGCAAGCATTTGTGAATTGACAGTTGGTAACTCCTGGGATCTGGCTGCAATGGACCAAGACATCCAATGCACCATAAAATTGTGGCCTCTCTGTCAAGAACCTCATGTCATATAAGGCGACCTCAGAAAATGTTTCCTCATCTGGAAGAGAGGTGGCTGGCAGATGGGCCATGATTCAGACACCTACATTCTTGGCAGACAACACAGGTAGAATTGTGTGTGTTCTTAATACAGTTCCTGGGTATAGGACTGATTTCCTGTCCATGAAGAAGTCTGCTAGTCAAGTGGTTTTTCTGAGTTCATGTAGTTCATGGAGGAGGAATTCATCCTTAGACTGGGTAATGTCTATAAGAGACGAAGCTAGTGCCTAGGTGAGAAGAACCTTGCTTTGACTCCTGGGCTTAGCTGCCATGGTGGTGGGGTCTTGTTTAGCTATGATAGATTGTGAATGCTGTGTGTCAGATTCTGACCAGTGTAACAGACATGAAAGGTTTTCATAAAGTAGTGCAGATTAGCCTACAGTGTAGTCTTGGGACTTGGTGTCCCTTGTTGGCCTCTGTGGGTGATTGTCATTCTTTAAGAGGGATAGTGAGTGTCCTTTGGCATTGATGCTAAGCTGTGTAGGTTATAGAGAGGTGGTGCTTTCTTAATTTTTCTGTGATAATTAAGATATTATATTAAGAGACTTCTGATGGAATTAGTCATGTTTTGGTACTAAGGTTGATGGGCTCACCAAGAGTAATTAGAAAGCTTCTGGTCTCTTTCTCTACCTTGAATTGAGTCCAGCAATTGCTTACTGGGCACTGGTTATGTGTTAATACCATTCACCACTCCATGAAATCCTTTGGGATGCTGAGGTCAGAACTCAAAGACATTGACCTAGGATGTGCACTATAGTGTGCAAATGTTAAACATTAATATTAGGTAGCAGGTGTAGCATTAATGTGCTGGTGGTGACTATAGAGTAGGTCCTGAAAGTCATGAGGGAATGAAGTTCTATATTATACATCAAAGATTGCTCCCCAGATGTTTTGGGCTCTGGCAGCAATCATCTGAATATTGCATAGCCAGTGAGTGACTATTTCATAGGCAGTACCATTCAATTGTACACATAGAAGAGGTCTTCTGTTTCTAGTAAACTGGTTGTTTTACTTGTAGTCGCAGCTCTTAACAAGCATAGGCTTTGAATTATTTGTCTTGACAAAAAGGCAAGTTGTACTTGTATCATCTCTATAAATTAATGTGTTGTTTGGCTTTAATATGCAAATGTAATATACAGCTCATTGACTTAGAAACTCCCAAGGGCTGAGGGAAGAAGGTCGTGGAGAACCTTCTTTTGATTTTCTTCCTTAGTATGAGGGTCTTGTGTCAGGGAGGTGGAGTTACTGGTTGAGAATGGTCAAAAGTCATTTGGATCACCGTGGGAGACGGGGATTAAGAGAGCATTTGTCGTGGTGACTCTTTGCAGAATGGTTTCCCAACATTCAACACCCACTGTATCTCCTGGGTTAAGAGCATGAAAGCCCGGTTTCCTTCAGTGGTGAAGGGCTGAGCTCGGGACCTCACATGACCTAAGCTCCTTTTCCCCTGAGCATCTCCCCAGGCTTCTCTGGAGAAGATTTTTGTTTGTTTGTTTAAAAAACAGATTTGAACCCTAGACTCAGAAAGTTAAAGCCAGTTCTTTAGGGTGGCTCAGAGGAACAGTGACAGGGGTTGGGTGATATATCCATTGTAAAATAAGCACCTGTCACTTTTTGATGCATTATTGTTTTTGAGGTTATAGAGACATTCTTCAGAGTAGAGACATTTCCATGTATGACTAGAAGAAACATAGCACATACCCCTGAGAGCCATCCACACTTCTTGTTTAACTAGATTTTTCAAAGTAAATGTTATTTATATAGCCAAGTATAATATTAAAATCATTTATTATAACTTACTTAAACTCTTTATTTATAGGTTGAGTTTAATAGAGAAGACATCCAGTTTGGGTATTAATTAGGATCTTTGTAGAATTTCCTAAAGTGAAATTTTATGAAGAAAAGGTTCATTCTGATTGGTTGTATCTGAGCTTTGGGGGTTTCAGGTGTATTATTTACTTACTTTTCTCCTGTCAGTAGATGAACATTTCTGCTAACTTGTAGACAGCTATAGGTTTTCAGATTATTAGTGAAGATTTTAAAAGAACACAGAGAATAAACTCCAAGCCACAGACCCTGTCTGTCACCTCAAGTGACTGTGACGGTGAACTGCATCTTTGCACTCAGGGAAGCCAGCCCCTGCAGGAGTTTATAGAGTGGGGCTCCCAGAGGGCTTAGAAATCCTGTTCCACCGACTATCCGAAATGTCTGTCTGGTCCACAGTGCTAGCTTACAGTCTTTGATGAACCTCTAGCCAGTTTTGTTTTTGAAGCTGCTTTGTAGAACCCTGTATGCATCAAGGATGTGCACCAAGGAACATCATCACCGTGTGGAGGGACCCAAAGCCCCAAGAGAAATCTCCCATAGGCTCTGTAGCAAGGCAAGCACTTGCCTAAGGTGCTAACTGATAATACTTTGATATCTCTCTCTCTCTCTCTCTCTCTCTCTCTCTCTCTCTCTCTCTCTCTCTCTCTCTTTCTCTCTCTCTCTCTGTGTGTGTGTGTGTCCATGTCCTAGAGGTGCAGAATGCGTGGCTGCTTAGGTACACGCTGAGTATTCTACATAGCAGGTAGAAACCAGAATGTTGTAAGCCCCAGAACAGCCTAGAAGCGAGACTCACCACCAGTTCTGTTCTCCAGACTTGTGAGTAGTCTTCCGCGGTCGGGAGGGGAGTGGCTGGCAGGTGAGGCTGGTGGCCTGGTGTGCTTTGTCATTTCTCTCTGCTGTCACCTCATCTTCAATGGTAGTCTGTGGTCTACTGTACGGCCGAAGGCAAAGAAGATGCTGCTGGCGTTGTCTGTTCCAGACTTCCCGTAGTGTTTCAACCAGATTTGTGTTTGTCTGAAGAGGTTTAATTTAAGCAGTCAATTTGTACTCAGCCTTAAGGAGGGTCAAATGTGACCAGAAGCTCATCATATTGCTGTTGGCTTTGGCAACATTGAATATAAAATGCCTTGGTGCTAAAGTGTTTGTAGATGCATGTTCCTCCCTGAAGTCGGTGTTTCAGTGCTTTGGGTTTGGAAACCTGGGGATTTCCCCTGAGAGAACAAGCCCCCTCGACCTCATTTCCACAGTCCAGAAACCCTATACTGGAAAACTGAGACGTGTACAGGAGAATCCTTTTCTACGCAAAAGTCAGTGCTTTTGATATTTAGTTTAGCAAGAATAAGCAGATGCTAAAAATAATTTTGGAGAGATAAAAGCATATTTAGATAATCTTATATCTTCTACAGAAAGTTTCAAGCCCTGCGCAAGCTGCTCTTTAGCCTTGGGATTGACGCTGCTGACTTTGATTGGTACTCTACTCTGTATGTCGAACATGCAGAAGCTAATGTTACTGAAAGCAAAAGTAATGGTAAGGATGTATTAAACTAACTGGAGGATTAGGACTCGACAGTGGGCATTTGTCTTCAAATATATACCTCTACCCCAAACCCAAATGTTAATCTAGGAGCATGAAGCCCAAGGCCAGCCTTTAACTTTGTAGAGTAAGAAAATGTGAACCTGTCAGACTGGTATTAGGATGTCTGTGGAGAGTGTGTGTGTGTATGTGTATCCGTGTCTTTCTGCCTGTGTGTCTATATGTTTCTCTGTAGAGGCATGTTTGTGATGAAAGGCTGCTTTGAGTTACAATGTAAAGTTTGAATTTTGTGGATTTTAGAACAAATATTTATTTGGAGACCTGCTATGGTAAAGTAAGGGCCATATGACTTATTTCTTTATGTTCAATGAAACTGATTGTCAAAGGACTAATAAACCTGAGTTTACAACATCATGAATACTTGATCACTGAAAATTAAGGAAAAAAAGTTGAAAAAAATAATAAAGTGTGTTGGATTGAAATTTGGTTGTCTCTAGATTTTTTGTTGTTGTTGTTTGACATGAAGCAATGGCACCAAAGTGAACCATACATCAACCTGACGTTGATCTACAGGCAGAGTTTTCTGTATAGAAATTGTTCTGACTACAGTTTAAAGAGCATATTGTAGCACACTGTTTTCATGAACTTCCTAAGAGATTTCTTTTAGGTAGTTTATCATTTATTCAAATTCAATAGACTTTCAGACTGCAGAACCCTATCCTCCATGTGGCTTGATAGAGGGCGCTTACCCGGTCCTCTCGTTGACTTCTCAGCACTCGGAATTCTTATTTACACTGTGAGGCCAATATGACTGTGCTGCACAGGTCCCTCAGGGATGGAAAAGCAGAGGCCCCATTTTGAACCTTCACCACGAGAAACTTTCTTTATTTACATTTCAAATGTTATTTGCTCCCATGAGTATTTTGTTCACCCTTCTATAAAGGACTGATGCACCCACACTTTGGTCTTCCTTCTTGAGCTTCATGTGGTCTTTGAGTTGTATCTTGGGTATTCTGAGCTTTTGGGCTAATATCCACTTGAACTTTTATTGCTGTTCTCGGTTTCTGGATTAAGGCAAGAAGAGTTTAAGAAAATGGTTTGCCTGAAAGTAATATTCACTGTCCTGCGCCACTAGATGGAGCTAGTCCAGGTTTGTCTGACTTCCTGGGCTCCAGGAAAGAAGATAGGAGCTAAGGGTAGCCTTTCTGTTTGTTGGCACCACAGGTTTAGCTCTGCTAAATGGTCTGCAAACGTGCCCGGCTCGTTCTGCTACAAGAATTGCAAATACTGAGAAAGCTTCAAGCAAACGAGTTCCCAACGTGATATTATCAAGCCTCTGCCAACAAATTAGTCAGAAGCCCTGCCCCAAGCCTGCTTTCAAACGACAAGCCCACCCTTTGTTAGAAACATAGTCTGGAGTCAGTCTCTGAAACAGAATCTGTGCTCAGACTTCACCTGGGTAGAAAAAGCACTACAACTTTTAAAAAAATGTACATGTCTTAAAAGTTTTTCATCCCACATAAACACTGCATCAGAGTTATGGGCCCATATGACATTTCAAGGCACATACATGTCATTGGTTTGTCCTTCAGCACTAACACTAGTTCTTTGTATTGGGGATATCCAAGTTCTTTTCTATCAGGTATTTGAGGCATGCAGTCAAGTGTCAAACAGTTGCCCTACCTTACTACAGAGTGTTAGAGGCTGCTCCTCTTAGACATCACCTCTTCACCCTCCCCTGCCCTGTACCCCTCCCAGCCTCTGCTCATCCCCAGTGGGTGATCTATTTTTATCAGACTAAAACTCTGAGCTTCCACATATGTGTGAGAGCATGTGCTAGCCATCTCTGTGTCTGACGGATGATTGCACTTAACACACTGTCCTCCTAGTCCAAATACTGGGTTCACATGCCTCTCCTGACTCACAGGCATTTTCCTTAACGCACTGGCATCTGAAACTTCTGTGTGAGAGGCAGGAGGTGAAAGAGACAGAAACAGCAGCATGAGTCACAGGCTCAAGTCCTGAGTAGATATATTTAGTCTGCTTTGAGCACTCTTGCTGGAAAGAAGATGATTGTTCCATTTCACGCTCCCCCTACACAGCTCATGGCATGCTGAGAGGTCACAATGGCCCCAAGTACCTTGGCTGGTATATGAATGAGTGCGTGTGCAACTGGGAGAGCCCCACTTCCTTCCTGCATTGCAGTCATCAGGAAAACCATTCACACGGAAGTGAAGGATGCTGCCTCACTACTGGGTTTCCTAGCCCGAAGACAGGAGAACTTCCCAAACTCACGGGTTCAGAATCTGTACCCTCCCACGCTCTCCCAACCCACAGACCCAACAAAGCTGGTTCAAGGAGCCTGTTTGATTCTAGAAGATTTTATCATCTGTTAAAAAATGGCTATGGTGTGTGCAGAGTAAGGTAATAGGCTTTCTCCCCAATTGCTTACATTTTCTGTAACCTGAACACACACACACACACACACACACACACACACGGATGACTTTAAGAAATGAGCAGTAGGAAGGGTTATAGACGTTGGTAACTTCATTTCCTTGTTTTAACCCCAGCCTTGGGGTTTTAAGTGTTATTGGAAAGGCATCTAGTTTCTTTCGTTCTTTGTAAAGTTGCCAGTGAAGCAGAGATGCCGTCTGTGGTCTCAGCGCATATGAGTTGAAGACATGCTTTTACTTGCAGAAGATCATAGCAGAACTGCGGAGATGGATATTCCCTGCTCACCTTCCAGTTTAAGAGCCGGCATTTGGCACAGTTCCAATTTATGATAGCAACACAAAACAGTAGAGAGCCAAAATGGCACTTGGATCTACTGTGATGACTGAGGTCTCAGGCACACTTGCCACAGATGAAGATACGTTCAAAGGCAATACAGGAGAGCAAACATGAGCAAATTGCAGTGTATGGAAGTGACGTCTTTAGCTGTACTCGAGCGCCACCTAGTGTTCATTATGAAAAGCACATGCTCTATTTCTATGCGCCTGAGGATGAAAAGTCTAGGACCTGTTTTCTTTTGCGGACAGCTACTAGAATTGACTAGTTCTACTCAATCCTTGAACCGGGTTTGTTGGGCTTATGGAAGCAGGGGAGGGAGGGTTCAGATTCCAACCCTGAGGGTTCGGGAAGTTTTCTGGTACAAGGACGAGGAGATCCAGTAGAAAGCGATACTTTTGGTCATAGTTCACATAACAGCTTGAAAACTCTCAGCTTGCTGTCTCTGTGATGATGTCTCTATCCCCTAACTGCAAGAGTCAAATTTTAAAGGTCATTCTCTCTACTTGCACGTACAGTGTCATGTGTGTCTTGACAGCCCAAGATACTGTGCTTGAAAATCCTCAGCAGCAGAGTGTAGGGGAGGCTAGCTTACTAGTCCAATGAGCAAGGTCACAGTAGGATGTTTCTTCTTGAGTGTGGGAAGGGCTGGGAACTGGGAGGAACCACAGGTGGCCCTTAGAGGACTACTATAGTTCCTAACAGCAGCTTTTGGGTCACAGAGCCCTCAAAGACCCATGGTGGAGCACGTTTTGTTTGCGGACCTTACTTGACATCCAAGAATGCATTGTCTACTAAAATAAACTTTCTAAACACCCAACAAAAAATTTTTTTAAATCTTATTTGCTTATTTTTTTAAAATTTTTTATATTATTCTTTTTAAAAAGATTGTTATATTTATTTATTATATGTAAGTACACTGTAGCTGTCTTCAGACACCCATATGAGGGCATCAGATCTCATTGCAGATGGTTGTGAGCCACATGTGGTTGCTTGGATTTGAACTCATGACCTCTAGGAGAGCAGTCAGTGCTCTTAACCAAGAGCCATCTCACCAGCCCCCCACCCAACAAAATTTAACTCTATTGGGAAATTGAACAGGGGCCACACCCATGGCTCTGTCCATTCCCTATTTTAGAGAAGACCAAGATGGCCTCAGTTATAGTTTGAGAGTGGTTGGTGGGTTTTTGACTCAGATGCCAACATCTGCTCAACTGGCAGCTGGCAGGAGAAGCCAGCTGGCATGGGTCTTCGAAGGCTACAGATGCTCAGTGGAGAATCCTGGCATCTCCCCATGGCAGTCTGGGACAAGAAAGCACATCTGCTGAGTACTTTGCCATTGCTAATCCAAAGCCCCTATTTGTTTCTGTAAACAATTGTCTTAGAGAGGTTTGTGAGCTTAGAGAGCTTTCCTAAGCTCACAATAATTATAAACACTAGAGTTCAAAATGAGTTTAGGGTGGCTTGCTTGTTTGTTTTCTAAGCAGGATCCCTCAGTCTCACTGTGAAGTTGAGGAAGACCTTGAATGTCTGCTCTTCCTGCCTCCACCTCCAAGTGCTTGGACTGTGGGTTCTTGCTGCCACATCACTTGGGCAGTACTGGACATCCACCCCAAAGTATGTGTGTGAGCCACACATCTTGGCACCTAACTACATCCCCAGGATGGTTTAGGTCTCCCTTAATGTCATGATCAGTCTTTTTCTTACCAAACGGCTTTATCTAGTGGGGTCATACTACTCTCTCTCTCCTCCCTGACCATGTGTATGTGTTTCATGAACACTTGTACGATGCACACTTGTCTGTTTAAATGGAAGAAGCATAGAACAGCTGGTCCTCTTCATCTTTTAAGTCTTATGGCAATCAGAGACCGGACCAGAGGTCATCTCAGTCCTTTGTGAGGTCATCTTCTTCACAGGAGATCAAAAGATACCCCTGGACAGGCAGTCTCTAAGGGTCCTTCCATTTCTTGAAAGAGGTTTGAAACATAGCTGTGCAGACATATGCCCTTTTTGCATGGGGTAGATTGCATAAATATTGAGCGAATTGTACTGAAGCAGAGTCAACATGTGGCCTGGGAACATTTACAGCAGCAGGAAGAGGAGGAGGAGGAGGAGGAGGAGGAGGAGGAGGAGGAGCAGGAGGAGGAAGAGGAAGAAGAGGAAGAAGAGGAAGAAGAAGAGGAAGAAGAGGAAGAGGAAGAGGAAGAGGAAGAGGAAGAGGAAGAAGAAGAAGAAGAAGAAGAAGAAGAAGAAGAAGAAGAAGAAGA
>NW_021604566.1:13470405-13475631 GCF_004785775.1 Grammomys surdaster
GAAGAAGAAGAAGAAGAAGAAGAAGAAGAAGAAGAAGAAGAAGAAGAAGAAGAAGATACAGCAGTGTCTCTGTCACATGTGGAAATTTAATAAAGAGGTTGATGGGAAGGAAGAACGATGAGCACTGAATTCCGGAAGGTCACTTAGGAAAAGTGGAGGCAGAGGGAGATCTGGCCAGGGCACTAGTGGAACCCCACACCAACTCCCTTTCATATACACAAATTACTTGAAGGCCATTTCAAGAGATTTTTCACAAAAGGTCTTGGGATTTGCGAGTGTTAAATCTGTGAGGTCTTGTTGGGTGGTTAGGCTTGCCTCAGAGCTCAGAGCTCCCTCTGAACTCCAAGGCACTGACATAGGTGGAGCTTTTTGATTTTTTTCACTGTGGTGAAGTTGGATCTCTGGGCCCTTTGCAGCCTTCTTGGGTTGTATCCAGAGATGCTCTGTCTCTTCCTCCTGGACTGTGATGAGGTAAATTCAGAAAGGCACTAACCTGGGAATGGCCTACAATGCATGGATTCTGGGGGCAGTGTGACAAGTATGCTTATCACTAAGTCTCACCTATGAGGTGAGACTTAGCCTCCAGCTAACTTGGAAGTAATGTGTGACCCCAAATGCTGGATTAAATTCAGTTCTCTGAAACCAGTAAAAAGTTTCAACACTTTTTATTTCCAGAAATGTTGCTTCTAGACTTTCCTGAAGCCAGAATTGTTTTATAAAAAGTATCACAGAGTATTACATAGGATTAAAAAAAAAAAGCAGAGTGTGCTCCCTAATATCTTAACCTCTTTACAAAGCCCATCATTCAGGACCATAAATACGCTTACTCTGTCATTCAGCAGGTGGCATCGCATCTGATAACAGCTAGTGAGGCTTAACATATTACAGACTCTATGGTAAAGACTTAAAATCAGCAAGGACTCAACTATAGCACATGAAGTTTTCTTGAAAAGTGTTTACTTTAAACACTTAAAAATATATATAACTTATCTACATGTTTGAACTCTCTAGAAGGAAAAACAAAGCCACCATTAAGCTAGACAACAACAGCAAGACCTTGTGAAGTTGAAGAAGACACTGAAAAGTCTCCATGAGGTAATCCTTCGATTGGTCTCTAAAAGTTCAACAGAAACAGGGTGAGCTCAAGAATACAGATTTTCAAAAGCAGTTTTGAACTATGTCTTAGAAAACCAAAGCTTGGAGATAGTTTTAAAAAATATTCACATATCACAATGTTTATGAAGCTAGCCTCCGTTCTGGTGCACTTAAACTTTACAGCATTTGTGATTTTACTTTATTAAAATTGTCTTATAGAAAGATAAAACTACATGTATTTTTCCAATGCTTAAGTTCATTGATGAAACCAAGAAAAAAAAAAGAGGAAGATTGAGATAAAACAGCCTTTGTCTCCTTCCTTCTTTCAAGAGGGCAACCGAGCGTTAGCAGCGTGAACATCTATCCAGTAAGCACAGAGAGAGTGGGTCATTCTTGTTTTATTTATTGCTTATTCCCTCAGGATTTATTTTTTACCACCAAAATTGTGAGCCATGCCTTTCTGCTAATCAAGTTTAGCACGTCGAGGTAAAATACATGCAATGCTTTCTGGGAAAAGCATACGTTAAACAGTATGTGATCTGTACTGTGTGTCCTTGCTGGGGGTCTATTCCTTTGTCCTTCTTAGGACAAAATGTGTGACTTGGATAAGCCTGTTTAAAAGAAAAATAATAATACTACCAACCAATCAGACACAGTATTCCAAACTCAAAGTGCAAAATCACTGAACCAAAGATGGCGATGTTGAAAAACTCCAGTGGTTAGAAACAAATTCAAACTTCATTGTACAGGCAGGGAAGATGTGTTGACAGATTCTCCAAGGGCATCAAGCTTTTAAAATGTACAAAGGCACAAATCTAGCCGTTTTGACTGGATAGACTTTATATACTCATGTCCCTACAATATTCAAAAGATAATACTGTTTTAGTACCAAAAACAAAGCATCAAAACAGAAAATGCAGCCCATCTCTCCCTTCTTGGTAAAATAGTGAATTACAATGAGTCTGTGTGAGCGTCAGCTGCACATGTGGACATGAACATCTACGGTGCACCTGTACCCTGTGGAGCTCGGGATGGTGGGAGTCATGATTGCCACCACTAGTTTACTAATCAAAACATGGAAAGAAATATTACGCTAGGCAACATTTAATCTAAGCAGAGGTGACCAGAGAGGAGGGACTGCCTTAGAGATTTGGTACCCACTCCTTTGTACCACTCCCCTCCATCTTGGTCAACATCTCCGTGTGGCTGGAGTGAAGAGGCTGCTCCATGAGGGACACATCGAACACCCGATGAACGGGAGTTCTGTCAGAGTGGATGAGAGGATGCAATTGATCTTCAAAAGCATCCTCCTCTGGCTCCACATCCTGGGAATGTATTTGTTGGTGCTGACTGGTGGGCTGCTGCCCATGAGACTGGAGCAGCAGCTCTGTCATACCATTGCCACTGATGTCACCTTCAGGATGATGTATCTCCTCCCATCCTATCTGCTTGTCAGTTTTTCTCCAGTGTTCAGAATTCAAATGATTCACTTCTGGAATGTCATTATTCCATTCAAGTGTTCTCTCTGGACTTAACGTTGCTTTGTTCAGATGCAGGGCTTGGAGGTTGACTGGCAAGCTCAAAGGAGGTGTTTCCCCAACCACATGACTTGGGTCTTCACCTGACTCTGCAGAAGCCATCTCTGCTGGCACCAAGAGCTCAGCAGAGGTGACCGGGAAGCCACCGCTTTGTGCAGTTGGAGTCCCATTTGCTTTGTTCTGATCAGGGTAACTGTTCAGCAGTGCAAAGGCTCTGTGGACAGCCCTCAGGTAATTAGTCCAGTCTTCCAGACTCAGTCTAGGGTTAGATCTGTACTCATCCATGTTGTTCGAACCGGACAACTCCTCCAGGCCTTGCCAGGTGGTGTGTGAAGCAACACTGGATCGACTAACCTTCCCATCCATCCCATAACTGTCCTCTGTGAGAAGAGAAACCAAAGGACCTCATTAGTGCAACAAAACATTTTTGACTCAACCGGATGAGCAATGTAACTATTCTATAAATTAACTTGAAATGTAATAATGGAAAGTATTTTCTCCTAGTATTTGATTTTCGAAGAGTGATCTTTGTATATGAAGGTGACAGAAGGACAATGAAAATCAGAAAAGGGAGAGACTGGGGATGTAGATCAGTTGCTGAAGTGTTGCACAGCATGCACAAAAGCCTGAGTTTGGTGCCTAGAGCACAGAAAGCCAGCTGCACACCCGTATTCACAGTACTCAGGAGGTGGAGGCAGGAGAATGAGAAACTCAAGTCTACCTTTGGCTACACAGAGCATAGTGTGGTGTGGGAACGGGAACTGTTCTGCCTAGTGCAGGGACAGCTTGCTCCCTGGGCTTGCTTAGATGCTCAGTGTGAGAACAGTCACAGGATAAAGCCCTTTATACACATCCAGTTCCAGGTAACAGATAGACCGCATGATACTTTAATTTAATAGGCAAAGTCTCAATGAAGTATCTTTATTTTTGTATTTCTTGGTACTCAGTACAAAAATAAATCTTAAGCTGTGCAAGTGAGCTGCTCAGAAATGTTTCTTCATATGCATGGTCCTGCATGGATGCAGGAAGCCTTTGTGTGAGAGGGTTTTACATGTATGTGCACAGAGCACTCCAGCTTTCTTTTGACAGTACAACACTGGGCTAAGATGAAATTTAAAAAAAGGGACCTTAGATTAGTGAGATGAATTTCTCATGAAGCTGTGCAGACATCTATAAGGCTATACAAAAGCCACACTTTAGATGAAACCGTAAGAGAGATGTCTGTGATCTTCAGGTCACCTGTAAGCTAGAAAAAAACTGGATTCCAGACCCCAGCAGAGCTGTGAACTACACTTTGGTACCAGCCTTGGGGAAAATGTAGGGAAGAGAAGTAGAGACAAAGCTAAGGTTGATTTGAAGTGGCCTGGGAGGAAATGCCAACCTGTGTGCGGGACATTGTCCCGAGTTCCGGTGAGTCACAGCCCTGACAGCACAGGAGGGCACTGAAAGGGATTCAAGCTGGTAGTTGCTGTAAAGATGCTCCAGGGAGAAAGGAAACAAGAAAAGGAGAAGGATACTTCCAGGAAGTGGGTGGGAGAGGAAGAGGGGAGTAAAAAGGAAGACATTTTAGGTTCATGGGAAGGTCCATGACTCCCCGAACCCTAGCGTTTAGTAATTCAATGGTAAGATTATATTACATTGGGTTACACTAACAGAATCTTGTAAAATCTCCAAATTAATGGAATAAAAGCAAACTACATCTACACAAAATTACTCTGAAAGAAAATATGAAACAAGAAGTTTTAAAAATGTCCCTGCCCCAAAAAAATCAACCACGAACTGACCAAACCCACAGGGTGGCCATGCTGGGTGACCAGGCATTGAGAGAATGAAGCTGTCTGCAGTAATAAAATCAAATTGGTAGCGAGAATCCTACAGCCAGCCAAGCACTCCTTCAGGTCCCAAGGCTGTAGGAAAACAGTTTGAATCCATGAGAAAAACAAGGACAACTCTATGAAAGGAATGAAACACTTGCCAGGTGTCAGTGAGGGGGAAGGCAACGATTATCTTCCTGAAGAAGACAGCGCAGAAGATGCAAGGGGAAGTACATAGATATATAATAGAAGAGGCCATCACCCAAGACTGCTCATGTGTCAGAAAAGGCAAGGGTGCTTACTGGAGCATCGTTGGAGTCGCTAAGAGACCTTTAGGTGTGCCCCCTTGAGGGATGAGTTATGTGCATGACACGACAGGGCAGGGGTTGCATTAATGTGGAGATGGTCTACATCTAATGTACTATTCTTACACCTTTTCAGCCATATAAAGCTGACAGGAACTGTTCTGCAGGACAACCAGAGAGCAAGAGTGCAGAGGGTCACAGGGAAGCTGTCCCCAGGGAAAGAAGGCCTTGTGCACAGCTGGCAGGTGGATTACCCAGGGATCAAGGTGTCTCATGGGTCTGGACAGAAACAGACCCTCAGGACTGAGCTTACAGTCCTATAGGTACAGGAAATGTTTGGAAATATTAAAGGTTTGAAACAGAAAGCGCTGTGCTGTTGAGTTAGATAATCTCACAGCCAAGGAAACTTTCTGCTTCGTAGGACAAGCAGTTTCCCTCCCTCCCTCCCTCCCTCCCTCCCTCCCTCCCTCCCTC
>NW_021604566.1:13476031-13522149 GCF_004785775.1 Grammomys surdaster
TCTAGAAACTGAAGAGAATAACTGCATGTTGTTTGGAGATGTAGCAGTTAATTGCTACAACAACTCTAAGAAACTAAAACCCTATTTGAAGAATCAAGCTAGCACCATATAGGCAGATACTGCTGGTAACGTAGGTCCCTTATAACTACTAGTGAAAAGAGAAAGAGTTCCAGGTTATATTAGAAAAGCATGCGAAGTGACTCAAAAAAAATTTAGTCTGGGAATAAAAGGTTTGTTTTGGTGGGATTTGGTCTGTTGCTATGTACTGAAATGTTAAATTTTGTATTCTAAAATCTAGTTGCCCCAAGACAAGCAAATTCCCATATATGCCAGTTTTTGGTTTGTTTTTTGTTTTTTTTTTTTTTTTTGTGCAAACCTTGCTTCTGAATTTAAAAACTATTGGTTAAATAAAAATGGCTACAGCCAATTACTGGAGGGAGGCGGGTTCTCAGTTACCTGGCTAGGGTTACAGACAGGGACTACAAGGACGGAAAGAGGGAGGAGAGGAAGAAGGAGCACAGAGAAGACATGAACCAACAACATGTGTCAAAGTGAAATACTCTCCCAGGACATCAGACTGCTGGAACAGAGATAACCCAGGATTCAAACAGCAAGAGTTTAAGGTAAACAGCTGGAGAAGTAGCCAGTCCAGAAGTTAGAAAAATAGATTAGAGATAACCCCCAGTAATTGCCAAAGCCAAATAAATAAACCATAGTCTGAGTCTCATTGTTTTTGTAAACCAGACAGGGAAAAGTTTAAATAAATTTTTCTACATTATCTTATTTTTAAAGGAGATCTATTAATATAATGTAACTTATTCAAATATCTTCAGAGAAAAATTATCTGAACATCTCATAGATATAGTTTGACAATTTCAGTGATCACTAATGGCAACAGCACTAACAAACAAATCGATGGTTGTTTCCTTAGCATGAAGATGGTCCACACAACTTGGTTTAGAGTTTATCTCTCTCCCAGTAGTATACTCTAAAAGCACCTTGTTAGGATCAAAGACAAAGTGAAGTCACACTGGAAGAATTAGTCCACACAGGAGACATTTTTACACAGGTAAAGGGATGGACCTGATGCACAGACAGCTCTGTAGCTGTTATGTGTTACAAGTTCAGATCTCGTGTTAACTTTCCAGACCTTTCAAACAGCAAAACAAACAAACAAACAAATAAATAAACAAAAACAAAACAAAACTGGTACCCAGAAATGGCTGCTTCTGAATGTTGAGTGGCAAAAATATAAGATGACACTGGACATATTTCACAGCATCAAACAATGGAATGTTTAAGAACTGTGGGGAACTTCCCAGAATCACACCAGAGAGATCTTAAAGGGACACTAGTGACCAATCCAGGACCACTTTGGCCGTTACAATAGTGATAGAAAAAGAATATTCAGGGAAAAAAGGAGAAGCTTTGCTCTATCCTCACACAAATGGCTACGTAGGGGAGGAGGGAAACAAGCCCTTCATAGTAGAACATGACTTGAGAATCAGGAGGAGCCCTGGAGCTGGGAAAAACTCCATCTGCAGCCGCCATGTTAACAATGAATAACTGCAGGTTGGAGAGGGGCTCAGCGATAGACTTGTCCCTCCAACGCCAGACAGATAAAGCAAGCACAAGTGATCAGGCAAGAATCACAACTGTCGGTGTCTGGATTATCTGCACTGTAACAGACTGCATCATCGATACAGACTAGCAACTGTATAGTGGGATAGCCTAGCAAACAACACATCAGCCAAAAGCAAGGATCCAGAGATGATATCCCAAGGCAGCACTGTTTTTATAATTGACCTGTTCCAATAGACGACTCACATCTTGTGAGAACTCAGGACTAATATCAAATGGAGAGGCATTTTATGAATCAACTGGCTAGTAGCCTACAGAATGTCATCACCAACAACGGAAAGTTGAGAAACTGTTCCAGTAGAGATGACATTGAAGAAAGGTGACGATTTATATGATGTATGATTCTGAATTGAATCCTGGACCAGAAACAAAACACTATAAACATGCCACATTTGGCAACATGTGGCCACTGGATGTGGATTAGATAAAGGCACTGGCTGATACTGATGGTCTGATTTTAGGCAGTGTACAACAGTCATGTGCAAGAATGTTCTTGGGAAGGATATAGTAAAGTACGTCTACACAGAGGGTTATGATGACTGCAAATGACTCAGAGTTGGAGTAGAAACTGTGTTGTATGAGAAAGAGGAAATGAGAGGCAAGAAGCAAACAGGGCGAAATGTCTTGGAGCTATTCCAATAGCCTTTCTGTAAATGCCAACTTATATGAAGACAGAACATTAAAAGTCACTAGACATTAGGGTGGTAATACATCCTGGTTGATGCCGTGCTTGCCTAGCAGACATGGGAGCCCCAGATTCAGTCTCCAGGGTGTGATGGTGTATGCAGATAATCTTAGCACTTAGAAGAAATGGGAGGATCAGAAATGCAAGGTAGTCTTCTGGCATCACTGACTAACGAATTCAAGGTCAGCTTGGGCTGGGGATGCTAATCGTCCATGGCCTGGCCTGGCCTCTGACACCTCTCAGCTCACAAAACCAGACTTTTCTATTGGGTTATTTATTTAAAGCGAAAACACATGGCTGCCTTTGTTCTGAAAAGCAAATCTTTAGAATAAATGTAAAGGATTTCAAGTTACAAGTAAGTCTCACCCCACCCTGGAAACAAGAAGATCATGAAACCACTAGGAGAATTTCTAAAATATACCTTGGCTTCAAGCAGAGTCACCATCTTGTGGGGATGGCACTTGTAAAATATATTAGTTTATGTTAAGATTGAATATCACATACTGTTCCTTCTCACATTTGTTCATTCTTCATTCATGCAAGCTGCTTTGTATTCTGTATTCCGTTTACTAACAAATGCTATCACACTCTGGAGCTTGTTACACAGTAAGCATGCACACAAGCATGCACACAGAAAGCACAGCAAACATGCACAAAGCAAGACTGGGATTTGAACTGTAGGCAGTCTGGCATTACCATGGAGATGAACAACTATGCCACTCACAACCATCTTCACCACTCACTATTTCTCTGGGGAAAGAGGAATTGGACCCAGTGTGGACAGAGGCTGGTGGCCAAGGGTGGCTCTTATAGCAGTCTGTGGTCTAGAGGATTCAGTGAAGTGGACCAGGCAGCCGACCTGCACTATAAAGCTTCCATAAACTGCCCAGCAGCCCCACAGCCACTGGGCTCTTAGGCACATTGCCAAGACTCTTCTTGGATATCACAGCACGGCAGCAGAAGTGATGTTCATGTACAAAGGGAAAAAGACACGCCCACCGAGAACTGCTGATCCTTGCTCACACTGTATCGCAGTCAGAGCTTATGCCTTTGACACAAGAATATTGGGATCACAAGGCACCCTGATCATACCTCTCACCTCCTCCACCAACCACCCGTTTCAGAGACGCTAAATGGCATCAGGCAAGGTGGCAGAGAGACAGAAAACAAACCCGGGACACTGGAGCGGGCATTCCTCCATCTGTCATCTGCCCCTAAGCCATGTCAGGCTCCTCTTTTCCTCCTTTTGTTTCTCTGAGGAGGTATTCGTGTGGATAGTGTCAAATAATTCACACTGCTTTGATAGAACGTGGCAGCTTAAGTAAGTTTGCTGGCTGGAGTTTTGACACACCAAAGCACCAATGAGGCTCAGGGTAGGAGAACAGCAATGGCTGACATTTTTGGACAATTAGTGGACAAGCTTCCAAGTGTACGGCCTCCTCCGTGTGGGAGAGAAAGATGAGGGCTAAAGGGGTAAAGATATTTCAAGATGAGGGCTATGTATGAGGTTTCATGTGTCAGGACTCTGTTCTGGTGTATTCTGGGAACTTCCTGTCTGACTCGGAACACCCTGGCCCTAACTCCTGGCACCCTCTCTTAATTCCTCTCATCCCACTGAGCTCTGCTTATGACAATTGCTTTTGGCATCAAAGTTGACTAATGACTGTTCATAAGGAAATTCTTTGTTCTCTCTGACTTAGGCCTCAGAGTACTCTCGAAATTTCCCTTAGCCCCTTTTAAAAGTATTAGCAATATTCTTAAATGGAAAAAAAAATATCTCCCACTTAGTCCCATGCAGCCTCTCTGCCCAACGGTGTAAACAAAACGAAGGAAAATCCCCGCTGTCCCAGAGGCCACTCCCATTTTCGAGGCCACTCCCCCTTTCCGGTCACCCATTCCTTGCTTCAAGGCATCATTCAAGCAAACAGGCATGGCATGCGCAGGAGAGAGTCCATGCTCAGAGAGGCATCTCTTGGAGGCAGATGCATTGATTGACAGCAGAATGAGCCAGGGACTCGGTGGGAAGGAGAGTACAGTTAGAACACACATGCACCACGACCTATGCTCTGTGCAAGATGGTAAGAAACAGAAACTAGTTGAAATGACGGATCATGCAATTATGGGAAAGAAGCTGCTGAAACTTAAAAAACAAAACAAACAAACAAAACCCAAAAGCGTGTGAATACCTGTGCGGGTCATAGTTTCCTCCTTCTTTAGTTCCTGATATAGGAAAATACAAGAGGAATTGGTTAGCTTTAGAACTTTCACTATGCAGTTTCCATGAAAATATCTAAATCCTAGAAAGAAACAGGCTGTGTTAAATACAGGTGGCATTGAAATCCATTGGAGATGGCCTTACTTAGTCTCAGAAGGACTGAGTTCTGAGAATAAAAAGGTTTAAGGCAAAAAAATATGCAAAGATATTGAATTAAAAGCAGTGAGATAAGTGTTTCCAGAAGTTCATTTAATTCTGAGTAAAATTTTAAAGTACACAGCAGTAAGGCAGCCTGAGCCCGCCTGTCACTTGTCTCTTGAGGACCCTATCAGACTCTCACAGTGGAGCTGTTAAGGCATCTCTGATCAGGTAAGGAGGCATATTCTTTTGCGGAGTGGGAGCGACGTGTTTTATTTCCAGAGGTCCTCTGCTAGTTTGGGGTAGCTCCCAGGTCTGTGCAAGGTGGCTTTTCCCCTGTTCATCTCTAGTTTTCTTTCTCCAGTTTCTGGGAAAGGTCAGTATAAAAGCAGGGTATTTCCAAAGCTTTAAGCTGAATGAAGTAAGCTGCCAAAATACCTACTTTGTAGGCCTGCTTCTTGCCTGGATAATTTCCCTAGGTGTTAATGGGGAATTGAGGTGTGATAATCATGGGACTCTCTTGAAAGATACCTATTGCTTGATCTGGGATCCTACAGAGGTGGGTAGGTTGATCTTTTTGGGAGAAGAGCCTCATTTTCTCCCTTCAAGTCTGTAATCCCCCATCAATTCAGATGTTTTAACACTCAGTCCCCATTGGAGAAGCAATTTGGGGAGGTATGAAACCTTTAGGGGGTGTTACTGGGGGTGGGCTCTGAGCATATACAATCTCACCTCACTTGCTGTACTCTCTGTTATTTGTGGTTTAGTTTCCTGCTCCAAGCACCTTGCCTACCATTCACTACTGTTTGCCTATATTGATGCACTCTTACCCCCTTGGAACTGTGAATAGAAACAAACTCTTTATTCCATATGTGGCTTTTGGTCACAGTGCTTTATCACAACAACAAAAAAAGGTAGCCAGCAAAAAGTGGCATAACCAAAGAAAGGGCTGTTGGTTTGATTGCTAGGGATTCTGGTCTGCACAGGACTCGCAGAGCACAGGAAGACACTTGGATGTGTTTTTTTCCATCTGGGATGGGAAAAATGGTTCATTGGTTAAGAGTGTATAGTGCTCTTCCAGGGGACAAGAGTTTGGTTTCTTGCACCACATCAGGTAGCTTGCAGTTTCCTGTAACTCCAGCTCTAGGGGATGACGGATGATACTCTATCCAGGCCTCTCTGGCATGGCACACATGTGCACAAATGCAAATACAGACATAGACCTGTGCATATAATCAAAACCAGAGTTGGGGGGGGCAGGGTTCTTGCATATATGCCAGGCTTTGTGACTTATACCTATAGTCTTAGCATTTGAGAGACTGTCCACACTGTAAGTTGGAGGCCAACCTTAGCTATGCACAGTAAGAAGTTGTGTCACAAAGAGTACGTGGCTCCTGGAAACTGCTTTCCAATGCCAGTGACTTCAGCTTGTCATCCTGTAGGGATGTCCAGGCCATCTTCAGTTCTTTTCCTTTCTTGCCTTCTGCGAATAGCTGACATTTACATTTCTACAGAAATGATACAAACTACGACTTTTTTCCATAGCAAGGCACAGGCTGAGCAGACAGTTCAAAGAGCCACATCTATATAAGTCCAAGGAGAAAGACGTCAGGCACGCAGAGCAGGACAGGGCCAGAACATCTTCTCAGAGTCAATTTAGACTCCGAGTTAATGAGCTTCCTAAATATTCTCTATTTTTAAATGGGCCATAGTGGCAAAAGAGATAGACATCTCTTGTATAGGGCAGGTATGCAGATGAGGGTGGAGGGGTACTGATGATGGCAGGCAGAAGCAGGACACTATGTCTACCACGTAAGTGTAACAAGAAGAGCTCCTGCTGTCCTCAGGACTGTTCAGGGCAGTGGCAGAGACTCATCAAAGTCTCACCCTCATCTTCCTATAGATGCTTCTGCCAAAACCCGAGGCTTTCTGATAGAATACACAGACACATGCAAGACATAGGAGGGATACACTTCCTCAGTCTTTCAGTAATTTCAGTTCCCCCTGACTGTACTCAGAGGGAGAGACTTAGAGACCAAATTCTGTTTAGATCTGTTTACAGAGTTTTACAGAGTTTTTCATAAATATATAGCTCAAGTACCCTAAACTATACACTCATACACGGAAGTGCTTCAAATAAAGAAATCTTGATAACACAAAGACTTTTCTAAATGGAAGTAATATTTTTTCTTACCAATGTCCAGGCTCTTGGGTCTTGGGTTACACTGCTTATATCCTTGGCAGCTTCGGAGCTCCATCAGCTGTATGTGTAGCTGATTTAGGATGCCCCGTTCTACTGTGTGCACTGTATTTGTGAGCTGTAGATGGAGAAGACAGGAGAATGGCCTTCAACATGTGTCAGCTTATTCCATTTCTAACCACCCTCATTGAACGAAACCATATTGTCTTACCTGATAAGGATCTGTATTCATGTCAAAATACTCCAGAAAGCCAGTAGCAAACTCACAAAACAGGAAATTGTGTGTCTCGTTGACTGTACGCAAACACCAGTAGGTATTGTTGTTAGAACTTGTACACGCACAGAAAGATCCCACTGATGGAAAAGAGCGAAGAACAGCACAAAGGAAAGAATGAGAAGGCTTTACAAGCTGGCTATGTCATATGTCTCTACAAACTTCATGGTTCTGTCTTCTAAGTGCTGTGATTGACTGTCAAAGACAAGTACATCCTTTCCTTCGTGCAAACTGTCTGTGAAATCTGAAAATACAAGGGGCTCATACAGGCTGAAGACCAAGCTCAAGTTTCAGGCCACTAAGTAAGTTATCCTCCTTAACTCTTGAAGGCGGTGGCCTCCAACCTGGGACAAGTGGCTGGAGCACTGGGAGGAGAGTACTAGAGTTTCTATTTATGATTATTTTTATCTTTTCTGGAAGAGGAAAACATGGTTGCTTCATAAAGCAACAGAATGAATGTCTTTGCTTTGTTTCAAGTGTTACAATCACATATGGAGGGACAGTCGTAGATAGGGGTGGAGCCCAGCTTGATGGACTTGGAGATAATGTCATTTGCAATTTCAGAAGAGCCTCTCCTGCACTGTTCTTGTGTGTACAGGAGCACGCATGCATTCATGCATGTGTGTGTAGCCACAGTCTTCTAACCCTCACCCCAGTTCCCGGATAACAACTCTGAGACTTAGTATTTATTAAATGCCTAGGCCATAAGCTTAGGCTTGTTTCCTGACTAGCTCATAGCTTACAGAGCCTGTTTATTCTATTCTATGTGTGCCGCATGCTGGTTACCTCCCCTCAGTTTCATATGTCTTCTCAGAGTCCCACCTGACTATCTCCCAGCATTCCTTTCTCTATCTGGATGTTCCACCACAGCTTACTGGAATCAGTTGTTTATGGACAGATGCTGCTTCCACACACTACACAAGAGATACTACATAGCTATACTCATGTATACAGGTAAACATGTAGAGGACAGAGTATAACTTAGGGTGTCATTCCTCAGGGAACAGTCACCTTGCCTTTTGAAACAGGATCCCCTTTTGGTCTGGAACTCTCTAAAGCAGTCTATACTGGCTGGCCACTAACCCCAGGGAGCTGCCTGTTTCTATCTCCCCAGCAACGACATTGCAACTATGTTTACCTAACCTAGCATTTTTTTATGGGTTCTGGGAATGAATTCAGGTCTTCATGCTTACATGGCAAACACTTTACTGGTTGAGTTTCCCTAAGACCTCTCTACAATATTTTAATATGAAACGAGATTTAACTGTCAACACCTTTTGCACATAAGCTCCCTGGCTAACTAGTAGAAAGTATTTAAGAAAAATCAAAATTTAAAACAAGACATTTGTTCTTAGTTTTGTAAAAGTGTGTGTGTTTGTGGAGGGGGTGATGATGGGGCTTCATAAATGTGTTTTGCAAATATTTCTTAAAACATTTAGGATATATGCAGTTAATAGGATGTACTTCTGATGTAAGATGTTTGTATATCTTACCCCATTTAGTTCTCCAAGGACAGTTAGAGACATCACTGTACCAATACCCACGTGTAGGTGGGAAACCTAAGGCCCAGCATTGTAGCTGACAACAGGCAGCAGGGTAGTCAGGCTGGAAGCTGAGATCAGCTGAGACTACTGCCCTTTTCCATGTTAGACACACTAAATCTAGTCCCCAAGCTAGAGGGGCTAGATGGATCTTTCAAACAGTGAAGAAGGGATTACATTTTCAAATGTTTTAACAGACCAGATTTTTTAAGAGCAGTTACAAACTGAAGGGAAAGTGAATTCTGCAGCATAACCCACCACTAAGGGCAGTAACCTCCCCAGTGCCGACACCCCTCAACAGGGCTTACTTGCTTCAGATGGTGAATTTGTACTGCTCTTGGTGCTGCCCAGCATATGGGCTTGGACCATGGAGCTCAGGCTTGCCTCAGATTGTCCCGCCTCTGCCTCCCGAGTGCCAGGTGAGTCTAGCCAATGACATGTGTCAGCCATGATGGCATGCAGATAGTGGGCTTGTTGATCTATAGTCCCCTGTGTTCTGTGTTCTGCACATTCACCACTCCTTCAGTTCAGAAACATTTTTACAACAGACTATCTGGGAAATGGGGACTATTCTCATTTGTTTGATTCTTTTCCATAGAAAGTGCTCTCGGTACATCATTCATAATTTATATTCTTTTTGTGTAAACATTAGTTCGTGCCTACATATTAAAATCCAGGCAACCAAACACTTTTAACTTCTGTAGAAATTTACCAAATCAATAATTTAAATGGGTTTTGAACTTGTTTCATAAACTATACAAGTATAATAACTTCTGATGGTTCTGCACAAGTAATTGATAAATCCCAAGGATGTTAGAAATTTAACAGTGTAATTTCAATAAATGACTGTTTAGTTAATGAAGGTATTAAAAATTGAAGATCACCATTGCCTCAGCATACTAATGATGCAACTCACGGAATCAACGTCTGACAGTGTCTATCTTTTGCTTAGATAACCATTACATCCTTGCAGCCAAAAGAAAAGCATCCTTTGGTGCTCGGCATTACAGGGAGTGACCTCCATAGGTTAAAATGAAAACGACTCTTAAGATGGTTTTACTGTTATCAGTTATGCTAAATTTTTTTATAGTACACAGGTCAAGTTAGTGTAATAGTATAAGAGGAGCCAATGTGTTCATCTGCGTAATTTGTGGAGGCATAATAAAAAACATTTTATGGGGCTGAAGGGATGCTTTAGCAGTTAAAAACACTTATTATGAAATCCAAAGGACAGAAGTTCAGATCTCAACACCCATGTAAAGAAGTGGGCATCTCTTGAATGTTCTAACTGCAGTTTCATGTCCCTAGTGCCCTCTTCTGGCTCCAGACACACCTGCATGCATTCAGAGAGACAGACACATAGAGCAACAGAAACATGCACAGACACAGGTGTGCTTACACACACACACACACACACACACACACACACACACACACACACACAGAGTTTAAACTTTTTAATTGAGATGGAGGAAATGATAGAAGAGGGCTAATGCATACCATGTGGGTCTTTCTTAGAAGAGGAAACGAGAGGTCATTAGGAGGTCATTCTGACTCTGAAGGATGGTTTACAGAGATGAGGAGAGGATGTGGGAGACCACACAGGAGGTTTGAAAGTGCCTGGAGTGTTGGCTTAGACAGGACTGTGGCAGCTGACCTCCTAACGTAGGCAAGCTGTAGGTCATCCTGCCTTGTTCTTCAAGAGGTTTTCCAGTCCCTGGTGCATCACATTGGTTCTGGGATGCTGATCTCTCCATTGAACAATGTTCCTACAACTCTTTAGGTTCCAGCTTAATTGTCACCTTTTTAAAGAGATCCATTGCTGCAGCTTGGATCTGAGAGTCCCTCAAGGCCCCACAGCAGTGTTACTGGGAAGTGTCAAACCTCTCTTTTAGGTTGACAACATCATGTATTTTGTCGTAGTGGTGGAAACACACACACACAGACACACACAGACACACAGACACACAGACACACACAGACACACAGACACACACACACACACACACACCCCTTTCTTATCTCTAAAGAATTCCCGAGGAAACTTTAACCGTTTATTTTATTCCATGGCAACAGAGTGTAATTGTGTTCCGTAGCTTATCTGCTTGCCTGCTTACCCCTTCCCACTGGAGTTTCCTGTGTAGTAAGGACAGACTCCTCCTCCCTGAAATCTGAGCGGCTTCAGAGGCTTCCAAAACTCCATTTCAGGAGCCACATTAAAAGCTGTGTGCTATGACTAAGATTCACTGTGATTGTGAACACACATGTAAACACCCACACAATTCAGGTGCTCTCTGTACTCCAGTAGGTATACCCCTAGGAGACTTACAGTTCCAGAATGGGGCGGTCTGCCAGTGGTTGTTGTCATGGGTGAAGCAGGTGAGGCCAGGCAGGCTACACTCCTCTCCTTTTCTCTGGCGTTTCTTCTCCTTCCTCTCCTTCTTCCTCCGACGGTGCTCCTTGAAGAGCTGCAGTTTGCTGTCCACCTCCTGGGCAGCAGCCTCCCTAGACCAAGACAAGGAACATTTTTGACGACCAGAAAGTACTTCATAAGTGGGTTGTTCTGAGCCTTGCACAGACACATGAGCTTGGGTGACCTGTGCTTCAAATAAAGCCGGTGTCTCTTGCCCAGTGACAGGTCTCCTAGAACTTTATTAAACCTGATGATTACTTGTTCTTAAGCACCAATGGGAATAAAGGCTGGCATGAGTCAGTGCATCTTCCCAGCTGCAAACTTTGAACAAATGATGTGACCTCCCAATAGCTCAGTGCATATCAGGTGGCCACAGAATCAGTGACCAGTTAGTTGGACCAGATGGCTTGAAATGGGTGGATTCAAATATCCTTTGGCAAGTTATACATGATAACCTTTTAAAATGAAGATTTTATCATGTTTCTTTAAAATACTTATTTTTTGAGAATTCCATCTGTGTGTACAAAGAGATATGGTCATATCTACCCCTACATGTCCCTCTTTGTACCCCACCCCCACCCCACGTGTCCCCTTCACACCGCACCCCATCCCAGATCTCCCTTTGCACATCATGTCCCCAGCTCCATGTGCTTTTCTTTTTTCTTTAATGACCCACTGAATCTAGTGCTGCAGCGTGGGTAGCCTAGCAGTGGTCCAGCCCTGAAGAAGAATGGTTCTCCCTCCTCCCACAGCTACCAACTGCAGTAGCTCCTTGGTTAGGGGTGGGCCTCATGAGCTCCACCCTCACCAGAGTTTTTGGCTGGCTCGATCTTAGGCCCATAATCACCACTGCTACAAGCTGCTGAGCATAACAACACTGTCATGTTCAAAGGGGGACGTGTTGCTTCAGCATCTTCCTCATCCTCTACCTCTCAGAGTCTTTTCTTTTCCCTTCCCTTCCCATTCCCTGAGCCTCGGCAGGTGTTTTTGTTCTTCCACATAGTTTAAATGTCATTGATGTTCAGATACGAAATCTCTCACACACACAACTTTTGCCACAGTTTAAATATCCACGTGCTTCCTTACATCGCGAGAGGCCAGCACCACCACAAGTCATTCTGCTGAATACCCTAATTTAGTCAGTGGTCTGTTACTCTCTGACAATTCCCACCACAGACCATCCTATGTGGAATGCAGCCATCCCTCCTGCCACCAAGGTCAGCGCCGCCCCAGTGCACAGACAAACAGCCCCAGTGCACAGACAGACAGGGGACTACTCACTTGAAGGGGTGAAGGTGGCTCTTTAGCTTCTCCTGCCGTTTGACACCTTTCTCTCTGTTGTAATAGCTGCAGGCCAGAGGGTTAGAGCATGAGTCTAATGTATGTAACCTCTCACTGGGTTAATTAGTCTCTCTCTCTCTCTCTCTCTCTCTCTCTCTCTCTCTCTCTCTGTCTTTCTGTCTTTCTTTCTCCCTCCCTCCCTCATGCATGGCAGGAAGTTATTCTTTTGCCATTATTTCAGTGGGACTTGTTTGATCATTTACTTAAGTGGGCACCATATTTAATTTGACTTAAATAGGTGAGGCCAATATGCCTATGGCAATGCCCTCACACACAGCATTAATGAACCAGGAGGTGTCCTGAGATGCATGTTTACCTCCGCTCATCACAGCTTCACTCTGGGATGCATGCTCACCTCTGCTCGCCACAGCTGCACTCTTCAGGTTTCCTTCTCTTTAGGTGTCCCCTCACTTCTCTTAAATTCTTAATTTTATCTTGTAGAACTTCGATCTGGAAAACACATAATCATACAACCTTCTAAGATCAGGATTTTTGTTTACAGAATATCCTCCATCTTGTTGGTGTATTCCATAATTATGACTATTCCCAGAACAGCTGGGAAGAGTGAGTCACAGAACACATGTTTATTCCTATATTCCAACAAGTGTGTTATGGAGACATTAACAGATACATCTTTATAATTAAATAATTTTCTCAAAAACATGCAAAAGACTATGAGATTCATCCCTCCCTTTCCCACTCTTGCTTTCAGTAGGACTACTACTACCACTGGAGGAAGATGAAATCTCTTGGTGGATTTTCCAGCTTCTAGGCAATTACAAAAATGAGGCTATGGACATGTGGCATGTCCCCCAGTCACAGAGGGTTAAGGAGCTGAGGACACAGCCATGTGGACCCACTGTCTGCTTGTTTGTATGTCTGTGGTGCGATCATGGAACCTCCTTGCTTATGACAACTGAGCTCTCCAGCCCCACAGCTGACCTCTTTATCGATGTAGGCCTTATGGTCCTTCCACGCTCTGGCCGACTGGTATAGCTCCCTCTCACAATGGATTGTGTCATTTGGAAGAATAAAGCATCTGCAAAATCCAAGAGGACCCAGAGAAACAGGCTTATGTTCTAATATCAACAAAACAAACAAACAAACATACACCGGAAAGAGCAAAGAGCACTCAGCATCCTTACCTCTTCCTGTAGATAAAATCACTGAGCTTAGAGCTGATTCCCTCACAAGGATAAATGACAACGGGTCCTGGCCATTGGCTGGACAAGGGACAGGGTCACTGCTTTGTGACAAGATTATTCCCCCAAACGCCTTGCCACACCTTTTCACATTCATTCTCCATTGAACAAACTTAAATCTGGGAGCACTCACACCACTCCATGGCACCCCATGCTGATGACATTGGGGACAAAATAAAGCTCTAATAAATTTTTAAAAAGAGGGGCTGGAGAGAGGGCTCAGCGGTTAAGAGCACTGACTGCTCTTCCAGAGGTCCTGAGTTCAAATCCCAGCAACCACATGGTGGCTCACAACCATCCGTAATGAGATTGGATGCCCTCTTCTGGTGTGTCCGAAGACAGCGACAGTGTACTCATAAATAAAATAAATAAATAAATCTTAAAAAAAAAATCTCTGGGAAAAATCAATTTATAAAAAAAAAAAATTTTTAAAAAGAGTAGATTAATTTGAGGAGGTACTGAAGAGCCGTGTGAGTCTATTAACCTATAGATATTGGTGTTTGTTTCCTCTCTGTATGATTTCCAAAACCCTTTCGTTCTGCCTGAAGCAAGCCAGGTTTTTCTTATCTTACATATCCACTCCAGATCCACAATCATTTTTTAGAAGATTCTTTGGGGTTCACTGTTCTTTAAGGTGTGCTTCAATTCTGAGGCCTGATTTTGTAATGCTCTAAATCTAGAGGGCAACAGATCATGGAATAGTCCCCAGAATTGTTTCCATCTATTTGCAGACACTTCTGTAGGCAAGGACTTGGGAGTGGAAATTCCATCCGTGCCTGCTAAGTTGAGATATGACAGAATTGCCCTGCCTGGGTTCCCAGCTAATTAGCCATCGTATGAGACAAAACCCAAAGCACATGTCTAGGTCTCTGATGGTTCTAGCTCCTCCTTGCTTTTTTGTGCCCCCTGTACATGTAAGTCTTTGGGCACTGCTATTTTTTGTAAACTGTAATGGTGATTGTATGGGGTATGAGGTCATGTTGTCCTCCACCCTGGGAACTACACAAGGAGACTCACTTGTGTGTCACCCGGACAGTGGTGGGTAACCCCACAGCATTGTTGCTGTCTGCCAGCATCTCATTCCTGATGTCACCAGCAGCAGCCTGGCGACTTGTGAAGCCCTGGTGGCCCTCATCATGGCGCTTAGCAATGCTCCTTGGTGGTAACACTTGCAATTCTTCTTCTTCCAGATTTATGTCATATATTTCACCTTCGAATTCAACAGACAGGGACCGAGTCTGGCGGGTGTGAACAAATCTGGGCTTATACTCTGGAATGAGAGGGAAAGGTATTACCACAGATGAACAGATGTGGGTGGAAGGGAGGAAAGTATCACCGGTCACCGTGGAACCTTAGAGAGGGACAGGCAATGCAGGCTGCATAGCCACGGGACATCTTGGTCCTGAGATAATTCCTGAAATCACAGCAGCAAACGCATGCTCTTACCCTGTGGTAGCTATCACACTGCTCTGGCCTCGGCCGATCCTTTGTCAAGGGGGCTAGCAGGCTGTTTTCTGCCACATTTAGTTTTGAACATAAATGGCTAAGGCCGTTAACATAGAAATATGTAGTCCCTGTTTGTTGTTTATAATGACCTTCTTCTCCTTAGCTTCAGCTGGCCTTTGTGTAATTGTGTGCCTATGCTGAATCCATAGTCTTGAAATGCAAGTATTGTCATAATGGTACGCACACACACAAAAAAACTTATGAACTATCAAACATTAATTGGTTCTATCATCCTTTCTGCACGAGGGAACTGAAACCTTGAGTTTTGTGGGTCTTTCCCTAGGTCCTAGAGCCTGGACACGTGGGTCACAGAACCATGACACGCTGTCTCGCCTGGACGTGTGGGTCATAGAACCATGACACTCTGTCTCATCTTACAGCCTCACCACTGCCTTGAGCTGCTTTTTCAAAAAGATGACTCCGCTAAACACCTCATGTTTACACAAGTACAGGGCAGTGCTCTAAAACGATTAAAATTGTGAAAGTTTGCACCACCACATAACGTTTTAAACTCTCGAGACTAAGAATAAGGCCATTGCACATGCTCGACTATGGAATATTGCCTACTGTTCACTGGGTCCTGGGTAAGGTTTTAATGTACAAGCTCTGACCTCTGCTTACACGCATGGGCTTTGTGAGGCACAGTCCTCTGGTCTTTTCTCTCCAGCTTCCTAAGTCAGGAAGAAGAGTCACAGAGATGGGGGAATTGCAACTATCAGCCTTCCTACAGGGTAGACTGCTCCTTACAGGACCCCTTAGTTTCCAGGTGAGGGAGTGGTTGCCATGACAGACGACTTGCCCAGCCATCACGTCCAGGAAAAGAGGAAATCTGCTTCCGTTCTAGGTCACAGTTTGAAAACTTTCAGGCAGGGGAGAGTGTTCCTCCTGTTGGGTGGGATGTTTGTATCAGGGGACCTTCTCCCTTATTAATTTTAGCTGTGACTTTTTTGTGTAGTTTAAATGTGAAATTTCCTTCCAGAAGGAAAGGCAATCCCATAACTCTGTGGTACTGGTTATGAACCACTTTAAGAATTTGTGGAAACCAGTGAAGACTAGTCCAGTTAGATACAGTTAAGGGATTCATGATCCTCAAGTCTATTCTGTTCAGCACAAAAATGTCTGCTCTAAGGAACTCTGACTCTTAAATGATTAGTTTAAACAGAACTTATTTACTGACAGAAAAAGCACAGATTTGAGCCACGTCTCAAATTTGCCAGTAGGTGGCAGTAGACTCTCACTCTTCAGTAGCTGTTCCTCCTGTTTTCTGTAGTCTATAACTTTGTGTCAGTTACCTGAGAGTTTTTACTAAAGAAATTGTAGGCACTAAGTATATGCTGTATTAACTTCAACTAATTTTATACTGCCACTCAGGAAGATACAACGTGTGACAACATTTAAAAATACATACAGTCTAAAATATGATAAACACTCATTTAAAAACCGCTCCTGTCTTTCCTCTAAGGTTAAACACATGAACTGTTACCTGAAATTTAACTTTTAAAGCAACTTAAGGCAGGCATATCAGAGCATTACCATGAAGGCAAAGTCAAATGGATCTAAACCTCCCCCACTGGCACCGTGGAATACCTACTAAAGCCTTTTCATGTGTGTGGATGCTCTCTGGGCCTTAGGAAGTCACTAATTGTATTGTATGTTAAGTGAATATATTTGCAAAGTGAAAATTCTAGCCAATTTTTCCTACCTTACTTTAAACTGAGCAATGATTTTTGTTTTTATCCTGAAATCTAGACACTATCTACTTTGTGTGTGTGTGTGTGTGTGTGTGTGTGTGTGTGTGTATGAGGGGAGATTGTGGGGGAACCTGCCGCTGTGGGGGGTCACAAGGTTTGGCTTACTTGGTGTTCCCTGGTTCCTCAGAAATTGCCTTTGGTTCTTTCTCTGGCTTCTGCTCGAGCGATAACCAGACTCCCGACAATGGCACTCTTTGTCTTTGTCTTGCAAGCCGCGAGAGTAGAGGTTGCGTGTATTCTGACGTGTATTCTGACGGACGGTGAGCAGGTCGCTGGGTCCCTTACACTTGTGGATTCGAAGCTTGCCGGATGTGTCCTCGATGCACCGCCAGGTCTGCAAGAGCCAGAGGAAGCCGAGCCAGGTGTTATTTATTAAGCACCCTAGCACTAGCTAGGTGTCAGTTCGTCTGTGGCCCCCCCCCCCCCCGTCTCCCTATCCCCCACCCCGCCCCGTCCCTCACTGGAGCATTAATGAAAGAGACTGGCTTTTAAGTGACCCTGCAGGAATTGCTCTGTTAAATTTCGTTTGTGGCAGGCACGTACAGATGACAATTAAATCATTGGGAATCAGTACTGCCTCGATGACACCGGAGCTGATAAATGGATCCGAGGCCCCCAGACTAAACAGTCTTGAATGAACCGTGTTAAAGCCCTTAGTGTCACAACACGGAGCCAGCTGTCAGCGCAGCTTCTACCAGGACCCCAAACCGCCCCATTTGTTCTGGAAAAACAAACTTGCCTGCTTTGTTCTCCGCCCCTGGGTTTCTAAAGTGAGCATGGGCAGAGTGGCAGAGGGGCAAGACAGAGAGGAATTTAATTTGAGGCCATTACAGGCAGAGCCAACTCTGGGTATTCTAGACATTGGCAAACTCGTGGGGCTTTCTTTTGATTTTCCTTCTTCTACAAACTGCACGCCCACAGCATGCGGTGCACCCCAGGGAGACAGAGTCCACCTTCCCAGAAAATTCGATCCGGTGGGGGATGGGGGTGGGGGTCTCACTGGGGTTCCTAGTTCCTGTTTTGTCAGAGCTGTGGGAATGCAGCAAGTTCACAGTTCTGGTTCCAACAATGTCTCTTCACCCCGGGAGGCCTCTCAGAAGCCCTTCTCCCGTCCCAAAGCCCTAACAACGTCTTTGCATTTCAGTTTCTCTCTGACAAGCCCTAAAGTACTCATTGGTCAGTAGGAAGAATCCTGGCCTTCATTTGAGCTTATTTTTAATTTTTTTCATTTGAGTTTTATTTTATTGCTTTATTTGAGCAGGACAACAGAGTAAGCTCGGATAAGGAGCTGTTAGAGCTGTTAAATATATCTTTCTCCCTCCCACAGACCAGTGTTACCTCTGTGCTATTATTATGTGTATTTCAATGCATAGGTTTCTAAGCTGAGGCTAGTACTATGTACCTGTGCTCTAAAGAACCATACTGGCTAGGCCACACACATTTTCATGTGTCTTAACATAGGTCCTGCCTTGGTGGCACGTACCTATAATCCTAACCTTGTATGTCTTAACATAGGTCCTGCCTTGGTGGCATGTACCTTTAATCCTAACCTTGGGAAGGAGACGTAGGTGGGTCGATGAGTTCAAGGTCAGACCAGTGTACAGAGTAAGTTTCAGAACAGCCAGGGCTACACAGAGAAACCCTGTCTGGAAACCCAAAAAGTCATGTCTAAAAAGGATACCTACTCTAGTACTGTCTATGAGGATCTCCCAGGGGGTGTCTGGGAAGCACGAATCTCTGATGTAAAAAAAAGTTTGGCCAAGGAACATGATGGCTCTGTCACCAGATAAATGAAATGTATCCTAAATTGTACATGAGCCTTCACAGTGATAAGGGCTCTGTGATTACCGTCCATTTTCATCAAGCGAGTTGCATGTCTGTGTTATATGTTTAGTTATCAGAGCCATACTGGGGCTTCTACACCAACGCCCTGAGTATCTAGAATTCACACTATGGTCCCACTTGAGCCCTCTACTTGAGCCTCTGGTGTTTCCGAATGATTATTTCAAGCCATGTGAAGTTGTCCCTTTTCAGGCTTTGCCTGGAGTGTCTTGAACCTTCAAGGTCTTCACAGAAGAGCAGCTGAAGAGAAGGCAGCTAACCACCAAGCCAGTTGCAGAAGATGAAGCAGAGGCTGGAGAGAGGGCTCAGTTCCCAGCATCCATCTGGTCCAGGCAGCTCGCATCCACCCAGACCTCCAGTTTCAGGGAATCCAACACTCTGTCCTCTAAACAGCAGGCACACATGTAGTGCATACACACTCATATAGGCACAACACACACACACACACACACACACACACGCACGCACAAATAAACCAACAAATCTGGTGTCTGATGCCTGCATTCTCAGCACTCAAGAAGCTGAGACAGGAGGATTATAAGTCTGGAGGCAGCTTGGACTATAAGACTCTGTCTCAAAAAAACAAAAATATGAAATAAATTTGTTTAGGCCCAACAGAGCCATGTCACAAAGTTGGGAGTGAGTCCCAACTTTGACTGGATACTGTCACTTGTAATTAGAATCTTATGTGAATTAGAATCTTCGCAGCTGGAATCTTTCTTTGCTGGGGGAATCAGCAGAAGGGAAGAATTTAAGTCTCAATAGCTCAGGTGCTCGAGTCTTTGAAAAGAATACAGACATTTGGGGTTTGATGTATACAAGGAAAGATGTGCCTAAAAATGTGCAGATGCAATTGGTTCAAAAATTATTCTGGCAGGAAAAAAACTGTGACTTGCACTCCCGCAAGTCAGAATGTGTGCTCTGTTAATATGGAAGCAGCTTGCCTAGCTCCCACTCCAGTTAGTGGACAAATGATTGAGTCTTTGCCTCAGAGTCTGCTCCAGGATTCCACATGTAAAGCAAAGTTTAGCAATTTGTAGGCAGGGTTTGTTGGCATTTAGAGGTGATCGCTGAGCTTATGAAAGTGTTTTTAGGGACCCAAAAGAAGTTTGCCAAAGCTGAAAGACACTTTCACTATGAAATAACTATACACCATACAGAATTCTTATTGTTGGGAAGTACTGCCAAAAGAGATAACTTTTCATAGTTGGAAAATTTGGGGATAGTGATTCAATCAATGTGTGCTTCTATCTTAAATCCAAATGGCTTAAGATGCAGCCATCCATCTGGATAGTCTCCCAGCATGTGCAAATGCCTAAGGCCTGGAGAAGCAGGAGTGGGCAATGACTCTGCTCACAGCCAAGAGCCAGCCAGAGGAATGCTCCAGCGTCTGCCACACAGAAACACAGGCTGATTTTATTCCTAAAAGGCAAGGTCTGTCTGTGATTCCAATTCACACCATCTCTGGCACAAACAGCAATCATTTCTGAGACTTGGTTGGTCTCAGCCCCTAGCTTCAAATGATCCTCCTGCCTCAGCCTCCTGCAACTGGGGCTACCTATTGTATGCCCCCATACCTGGCCAAATGGTAAAGGTTGAACCCAGGACTGTGGTTCAACATTTCTGAAGGTTTCTCAGCCACAACACATTAAAGGTTTTCTGCCTTTCATTTTTCTTTTTGGCTGAGAGGTGCTGATGGTACAAGTAGATTCTTGTAGAACATGAAGGTGTGTGTATAATTTCTAGTGACCGCCTATTTGGAATCTAGCCCATTTTGCCATCAGCCAAATTCCTCATGGATTTCCTGTGAAAAAGAAATAGGAATTCCTTCTTGAGGAGTGAGTTGAAGAATCTCAGTGTCTGGTACTGTTTCTGGTGCAGACAGTATATCACACAAAGCCAAGCATACACATATATCTGCATATATCAAATGTACACACACACACACTTCTATACAACACAGCTATATACACACATCTACACATACATTTGGATAAGGAAATATCCATTGACAAAAAATGTCAATTGCCTTCATCATGGACCTTCTGAAGAAGTCACAGACCTCAATACATAAAGTAATTAGCTCGAGGCTTAGGGAACTATCCCAGGGCAAGTATACCAGGAATTTTAATGAAACAAAATTACCACTTCTGTGTTCCTTATCATGACAATTTTTATGACTGCAATAAAACCTTTCAACAGCTGCCACTAAAATTGGGGCTTCACCAGGAGAGTTTATAGGTGAAATATCAGAGAAAGGGAACTTTTAAGAGGGTTATTCATAAATGAAGACCACAAGCAGTGTAATAGTCAGAAGGTGTTCGCCTCACTGCACTTCTACACAGCCCAGCTCCAACCCAGCTGAAGCACCAGCTGATGGAACATGGAGTCTGCTGTGTTCCCCAAGCATCCCCACAGATACTTGGTTATGTGTGGCCAGCTTTGACGAATGCCTGAGGCTCCTTGGCAAGTCAGTCCATCGCTATACCAGCCTGTCTGCTTTTGTACCAGCCATTGAGACCTCTCCCCTTCTTTCTGGAGTTAGACTATTTCATTTCTCATTCTGTTTCCTGACTGGTAAGTTTGTGTCAGTAATTTATCATACATTGCCCCCCTCAAAGGGTTCTCATACTTATAATCAGCAGTGTACTGTATACAATTATTTGTTAAATCTTTCTCTTCATTGTTATTCAGCCTCTGCAACTATGCTGCCTTGGAATCGGGGGCAAGGACCGTGTGCCATGTTCCAGAAAGTATCCCAGTGGAGCATCACAGAGTTTGGTAATCAAAAGTCCAGGTTGAGGGTTGTTTGCATCTGCCTGTGTGTAAATAATGCCCAGTGAAGAAGATGGCCTGGTTATTTTGGCACAAGGGTACTGTACAGCTAGACAGGGAGAATCAAATGAGAAAACCATCACATACAATTTGAAAACATTTTCATTCACTACCATCTTTGCCTCCACCGTGAACAGTGCTGAATGCTTCTATGGTGTTAGGAGCTGGTCACATGAACTTAGTCATGCAATCCTTACAACTATACAGTGGGCTGCCTCTGCTCTGTCCTGGACTTAGGGACCATTTTCTCTACATATCAGTGTAGCTGGACGGAAAGTTCTAAGTTAGAGAAGCTGGGAATCACATTTCCCTGTCTATGAGGGAGCTGGGTTGGTTCAGGAGATTGAGTGGAAATACAGGCCAGGGGACAGTTCACCCGGGTAAGAGTGCCCAGCTCAGCTAGCGCTGCTGTTATAGACTGACGTGTCATTCCTAATACAGTTGGAATAACGTAAAGTCAATGAGTGGTAGTCATTTTTAGTACAGTTAAATATTTGCTTGGGTGCCTGAAAACTCAATTTTAATTGTCTTTTGCTCCTAACTCTGTCTTTGAGCAAATGACAGACAGAACTTCAGTTTTCTTCCAGATTCCATATCTGGTAAAATAATGCCTGATTCTCTTAGTGATACAGATGTTTTATAAAAATTATTGAATGCTTTGAGTTCTAAAGAGAAGATGGGGTACCTGAAGCCAGGCCAGTGCTGGTGGAATTGACTTCAAAAAGAGCTTATCTGGTGACTGGACACCTTGTTTTCTGACTAGAAACTCTGGAATATAGAGATTATTATTTTGTGGCAAAAGCAGTGACTTGTTTTTTCTGTTTTTAATTGATTTAATGTGTGTGTGTGTGTGTGTGTGTGTATGTGTGTGTGTATGCATGCCATAGAACTTGTGTGGAGGTCAGAGGATAGCTTGCAGGAATTAAAGCTCTCCTTCTTCTATGTTGGTTTCTGGGACTGTCTATGGCCAGATTCACATATATCTGGGTTTGAACTTAGATTTCCAGTTCTGTTTCTGTTAATTGACTTTTGTGAGCCTCAGTCTCTCTGTATGTAAATTAGGCATGGACTGCCTAGCACAACACTTAGCAATGTTATGACTCTGGTTACTTCTTCCTGGAGTAATCACTCGGTAATCATCACGGTTTCTACATCTTGGACCTCATAAATCCCCCAGACTACATACGGACACCTTGATTTACACCCTGGTATATGTTTGCCTGAATAAGAAGCAAATAAGCAAAAAATGGGTTTCAGTTTCTTTGTCAAATATCTACTGTTGTCCAGGGACTAGATAAAAGCTTGGCTTTGTATACACAAGCTAATTCTCCAAAGAGTGTCTTCATATGTATCAGGTCAAGTCATGTTTTCTGAGATGTACGCACAATGTAGTAGTTTTGTGATGACTTGATTAACTTTTATGCCAGCGTCACTATCACAGAACATATTACCTGTTGGTGGCGGTGCACTGAAAATTTCAAACTGAATGTTGGGAAGAGAAAGACCATATAAATACTCTGTTCAAACCACTTACCTCAAGCCAATGAAAAAAATTTCTCAGAAACAAGAACTAGAGTCGTTTATCAAGGAGATTGAGCTCCTGTTGTCTTCGGATGAGATGGGATGGATGGAGGAAAGGGAGAGGTAGGAAGGAAGAAAAAACAGAAATTTCTGTGTAGATAATCATCTATATAAAGCAGCACTGAGAGTGGCAAAAACTCTAGCACTTCAGGTCAAGCTGAAAGCTCAACAGACAACTGCTGAAAGCGTTCATGTGTGCAGTGCTTGCCGTGGGACAAGGCATCAATCCAGGTGCTCAATTACACACAAATCCACATAACCTTTGTGGTAAACTCTGTGGCTGGCTCAGCTGTGTCTACACATCAAAGGTGCTAAGACAGAGTACAGTTAAGTGACTTGCCCAAGGGTGCATAGACAGCAGTGCAATCCCAAGGTTTGTGAAACCATTAAAAAACAAAAACAAACAAAACAAACCCTGAAACCAAAAGTGCAAAGGCTGGTGGTATAGCAGTTCACCGGGAGTGTGGCGGTGCATGTGGGTGTGGAGGTGCATGTTTGTAATTTGGACCCTTGGGATGTTGAGGTAGGAAGACAGAGAGTTCAGGTTAGCCTGGGCTACATATGGAGACCTTGTCCTGCAGAACAAACAGAAACAAACAAAACAAAAGAAACTCTAAATAAACAAAACAATCAGAAATGAGAAGAAGGTACATTGATAGTTCTCAGAACTCTTCTCGTGAGAACAATGTGCCGCAGGCACTGAACTGAATGTCAGCTGCAGATTTTGCATGGGAGTGTGCATGTGTTTATGAGGTAGGAGTATGTGGGCACACAAATGTGCCTGGGGTTTAGAATTCCTAGCTGAGAGGATGGCGGGAATTCACACTTTGTCTTGGATTAATGCAGAAACATAGAAGCAATGCAAACACATATGTCCGTGTTGTCATAATTAATCCCTGCTGGTGGTTCTGTGCACAGTCACTGAGTCATGCCAAGCATTTGAGGCTCCAGCCAGTTTTATCCCCTGTTGGCTTCATAGAAACACAAACAACAGGTGAGAGTCCCTGGAACAACAGTGACACCCTGAAGAAATCACTCCCAGGCACTCTCACACTTACACATTCAAAAGCACTTTCTTCATAAGACAGAGGTGAACACTCTCCGTTCTAGACACAGAAGAGCTAAGGCTTGGGAGAATTTAAACAGTTCGGGACACACAACCAGGAGGTGGCGGGTGGTACTATAACCAACCCAAGCCTTTACCCTCTGTTATTTTTCCTTTATGCCACTTCAGGAGTTCACTATAGCTACTCAGGTGACCAGGTAGGGATGGGGGCATAATGCTGGGGTGCACACACTCTCTGGGGGTTGAATGAAGGGAACAGAGCTAACAGTGCCGAATTTTCCTCAGCACTCCTAAGAAACATCAGACATAAGGATGAAGGCTGTTGACCTTGGCAGTAGGAGGGCACAGGCCCTGTGTGGATGTTAAGGCTGGAGAAAGAGCTCGGTTGGTAGTGCACAGGCCTGGCGGGTGTGAAGCTTTTGGCTCAATATTCAGTCCTATAAATAGAAGAATGGATCCAAACACATCAGCTGTAGCCTGAGCTTACAACTGAGTTGTCACTCAGGTCCCAAACAATGCAACCTTTCTTTTTCTTTGAAGTCAGTGATATTATCTCCAAAAAAGACAATTTTTCAGTATAACGAGATAGAAAGGGAAACAGAAGGTGATCAAGGCCTTCATAGAGCACAAAGCCCACACCAGAGCTGATCTCAGCTTCAAACATTTTCTTGACACTCTCAGATTCTTAAAAGACTGCTTGAGTAGTACCAGTAGGCTGGAAGACTTGTGCACAGACTGTTAGGCTTCACCCCATGGGACCTAATCAGAGGGTCACAGGCAGAGGGTTTCGTTTTGACAAGCTCCTAGGTGAGACTGATCTTGCTGCCTCAGGGACCACACTCAAGGAACCATGAGAGTGCAGTAACTATTCACTGGTCCACTGGGCAGCGATGCGTGAGGCAGCTAGACATCCCCTCATCTCCCATCTTCTAGAGCTTGCTTCTGCCCAATGTAAAGAATTTCTACAGGAAAAAGCTCACCATTGAGGCATAGCCTAACTCTTTGTTCAATTAATTGGGGGTGTTTCTAAAACAGGCAAGCTCTGACATTCTCAGATATCCATGTGAGAGTTCAGACCCTTCCACATAAAAAGAAAGCAACAGAAGAGTGTTCTAGGGAGACAGCCATAAGAATATTTTATGGGAGCCAATCAAGTTTGGAAAACTCTGAAAAAACAAAATTAGGTTTTTAATATAGTTAGCACACAGTGGACAAGGGTGGGACTTATGACAACATAACGCTATTGTGTTAGGCGTCATCTGTCCTCCAGGGCATAGATTGAGGTTTTGGTACAAGCCACGTGGAGAAATTCAGAATGGTAGGTAAGCAGCGTGCCTTATTCCCAAATTGACATCTTGTGCACCGCTTAGAGGACTCAAATCCTACCAAGCTTAGCAATTTGCAGGAGGCACAGTAAACAGTGCCTTCCATTTCTAACTCCCAAATAAAGTGCACTAGCCTGTTGACTACAAACTGTCTGCAAGCTACCAAAGAATCCTCAGGTTTCTTCATACAATTTAAGAGTGTCCATGAGAGATATTTAAAGACTTTGAGCTAATATGCAATAAATGGTCTAATCTTTTCTGTGAAACACTTAAAACTAAGGCTGGCTAGAATACTGCATGTCTGACTTTATTCCTTGAAACCGTCCTGCCCTTTCATAACTTTACCTCTATAAACAAGAAAGTGAGAGGCAAGAGAGGCAAGGGGCCAAGTTGTTGGTTACAAGTCTGTACTTCATATATGGGGAGCTTTTGTAACAGGAGCACATGGATGGGATGGCCCATTTCTCAAGCTTAACACCTTTAGGTAATGTTGGATAACTACATGGATATCTAAGGGTTAGAGAAGTTTGTTGTTTTGTTTTGTTATTTTTGTTTTTCATTAAGTATTTACTGACTGTACATCCTGATTGCAGCTTCCCCTCCCTCTCCCCTGTAGGAAGAGCTAAGGTGGGAGGAGTTAGGAGAGGAAGAGGAAAAGGAAGAGGAGGAGCTAGAGAGGGCAGAGATGTAGGAGCGATGGAGAGCCATGCAGGTATGGAGAGCAGTCGTGGGTAACAACTTTTATTTAGGTTAGCTAATTGGGAAACAACTCTCTTTGTATGAGCATATTGTTATTGAGCTTTACCAAACATATAAAGCCTTTAAATAATCTTTAAGCATTATAGTCTCATTTTCTTACTGAGTCCGCATGGTTGGCGGGATGGTCTGGACAATGCCCAGCCTTGTGGAAACAGTCTGGAAGATTGGCAGAGCCATCTCCCATGCTGGTGTCTTGTGGGTGGCAGGGCTGGTGTTTCTGGCGGGTGGCACGCACGTGGCCTCTGGCCACGGAACATGGCGGCTGAGCTAGGCAGAGCCGCCACAGCTTAGATAGTTGGCTTGACCAGTGGCTGATTTTAAATAATTATCGCAACACTCCCCCATCCACCATTCCTCCCCTTCTCCTCAGAAAAGGGCAGGCCTCCCACGGATACCAACCAGCCTTGGCATATCAGGTTGCAGTAAGATTGGGTACATCTTTTTCTGTTGAGGCTAGTCAAGGCAGCCCAGTTAGGGGAAAGGGATCCAAGGGCACGCAGTGCAGTCAGAGTCAGCTCCTGCTCTTGCTTGAGGAGTCCCACATGAACCCAGCTGCACAACTGCTACATATGCATAGAGGACCTAGGTCCAACTCATGGATTCTCTCCGGTTGGCAGTTCAGTCTCTATGAGCCTTGATAGGCCCAGGTTAATAATAGAAAAATTCCTCATAGGATTAAAAGTCTTTCTTTAGCTAAGGTAACTTAGCTTGCAAGGTAAGCCAAGTTGTTTATTATTATTTTAGCTTTTTGTTTATTTTTTTAGTTTACTTTTTATTATCTTTAAGTATATGTATATTCATGAGTCTATGTGTGGGTGTGTGGGCCTGAATGTAGATGTTTTAGGAGATCAAAGGCGTCAGATCTACTTAGAGCTTCCCAGCATGGTTGCTGAGAACTGAACTCGAGTCCTCTGGGGGGGAAAAAAACCTAGTATGTATTCTTCACTACTGAGCCTTCCCTCCGGCCCCTTGGTCTGTGTTTTGTAATTAGACAATTCCTGCTTATATGATTTTCAAAACAACAAGCCACCTGATGTAAGATGGGGATTCCCATGGCTACACACTAGAAACATCACAAGTTACAGTCAGTAGGTATACACAACCACCACACTGACCCAAGACCAGTAGTCACTTCTTCCTTCTTTTTCGGCCATGTCATGCTGATTTTGAGCTTTACTTTTTCTTTTTTTTTTTTTTTTTAAATTTTTATTTATTTATTATATGTAAGTACACTGTAGCTGTCTTCAGACACCCCACAAGAGGGCATCAGATATCATTACAGATGGTTGTTAGCCACCATGTGGTTGCTGGGATTTGAACTCATGACCTCTGGAAGAGCAGTCAGTGCTCTTAACCACTGAGCCATCTCACCAGCCCCGAGCTTTACTTTTTCATTGGGACATGGGCTTTTCCTTTAGTCTGTATAGATTTCCATTTAGTTGGCACAGATTCCAACTAAAGAGTCTTTAAAATTGTTGGTGTTCAATGTCTTTCTTCTCCTTTCCTTTCCTTCCTTTCCCCTCCCCTTCCTCCTACCCCCTCTCTTTTTTTGTGTTTTTGTTTTTTTGAGACAAGGTCTCACCATATACCCCTGGCTAGCCTGGAACTCACCTGCTTCTTCTTCAGTGTACTGAGATTAAAGGTGTATGCCACGCCTGGCCCAATTCTCTTTTATGGGGTATTAATCTATTGTATAGTGTTTTCCATTTTCACTGTTAACAGCTGACTTGCTGGCCAAGTCTAGATTGCATAATTACAGCTGATATCAAAAGCCTTGTGGGTTAGAAGTGAACATACAGATTGTTTTTCTTTGTCAGCTCTGCTATAGATCCCACCATGCACATATGTTAGATGGCTTCTTGCTTCTGCTTAGGATGGAAGGTCCCATCACATCACCAGGAGTAATCAGCAGCCACCTAGCTCTTCAGTAAGTACTCTTTAGAACACAGCTTTGATGGAGCCAGTGCCTTTGGCATAGCTGGGAGCCGTTTTTGTTAACCAGAGGGAGCCTGGGTAGTGCTGAGAAGTTGAAGGCTTCTAAGACAGACAGGCAGATCTGCAGGTATAGAGATGTCTCTGAGTTTGCCCTCATGACCACATGAAAATCTTAGGGGCACACAAATGTCTGAATATTGTTTAACTCAGCGGCGGACAGCATAGGAGGAGAGGAGAGAATGTCTCTTGCACTTACCTGCCCAGGTTGCTCACAGGCTGTCTGGTATCTGGCTTGCTGACACAGTTCCTTGACCCTCTCATATTTGGGCAAGTGATTTGACTGTTGGATATTCTTGCTGGATTCTTCCTTTTTTCGTAAAAATTTCCTTTGACAGAAAGGGGAAAGCTTCTTACTGAAGAGCCACTCGATTACCTTCCCAATTCCTGCACAGCCTTCTTCATCACTACAACTCTGCACTCCTTCAGACAAGGAGATACACACTCTGCTGCTGTCTTTAGGAGACCAGGCAAATCCTTTGTGAGTGTTATATGCTGTGAGGATGTGAAAGTCAGCAGATGAGCCATCCCTCTTCCCAGAAAATGATTAAAATACTCAAGGTTTGCTGGGTAGTGGTGGCACATGTCTTTAATCCCAGCACCTTGGGAGGCAGAGAGGCAGGGGCAGGGGCAGGGCAGAGGCAGAAGCAGGCAGATCTCTATGAGTTCAAGAACAGCCTAGACTACAGAAAGAGCTCCAGGTGAGTCAGGGTTACACAGAGAAACCTTGTCTTGTAAAACCAAAATCAAAACAAAACACTGCTCAAGGTTCTCTTTGTAAATAAATAATTGTATTCATGCCTTTCTTCCTCTCAATTTACACAAAAAGAAAAGAAAAGCAACAAACATCACAAAGCAGGTATAAATTGACCAAGGGGAAAAAATCACAGTGCCATTCATGTATATAAGTTAATAGTATGAAAAGAACATAAGGAAAAAGACAGGGAGCAGGGTGTAGGCAAGGCTAGGGTGGCTCACAGGACTGGGGAGGGATGGCTGAGAAAGTCAGTTTACATGCCAAGAGCTCAGTCTGAGAAGTGCCACGGGGCTTCTACACCCATGCAGAGGCAGGCTCCACTCCCGTCTGTGACAATATTCTTTATAGTTCTACTGCAGTAATAATAATTGTTGTCTGGCAATGAATAGACAATCAGTGACTCAGACTATGAGGCTCAGAGGGTGAAAGTGCCTGCCAAGCATGACTGACTGAGTTTGATCCTCAGAACCTCTGCTAGAAGGAGAGAACTGACTCGTGAAACTTGTCCTTTGACCTTCATATAGGTGCTATGTGTACACATACATGTGCACACGCATACACACAACTTATAAATAAAATCAAACTCGAACTGGGCTTGTGAAATCACCATGCTTACTAAACCAAAATATGAAGCGTAAAAGACAGAAAGCAGGAAGAGCTGCCCACTAGGACTGGTTCCCAGAAGTGCCCTAGGAACCAATAATTACCCTCTTTCCACTAGGAATGTATCACGCCAGATTTTGGCCTTCTTGTTTGTTCGAAACCTGAAAGCAAAATAATAATATTTACTGTTAGCATCTGAATGTTTTCCCAAATGGATTCACGCTAACAGTTTATTTAAAGAATCGCCTCCCACCTCCCACTGACCACGGCTGCATCTCCATCAACATGCACTTCACAAACAGCCGGGAAAGGCTCAGCTTGCAGGAATCCTTGTGTGGAAAATTTATTTTACCTCCGTGGTTTTCAGTACTGACTGACCTTGGGTACCGGCTGGAACTTGGTGGCTGGATAACAGAAGACATGACATACCTGTTACCCGGCTTTTCCAGGTCTAGAAGTTTGAGAACAGACTTGCCATCCACGTCAGAAGGAGTGTCGAGACCAGCAATATCCAGAATGGTAGGGGCCAGATCGATGTTCAGAACAATCTGTGGGACTCTGTAAGGAGACAGATGGTTCCAGGATAGACCTAAAGCAGGTAGCAGATGGCTACAGAGCTGCTTCCTCCCTCCGCCCCCCCAGCCATGGCTCATTGGCCTGCAAGCATCTCTGCCCTTGCATCTACTCTAGGGAGGGGTGAGTGGTAGAGAGTAGTAACACTGCTGATTATCAAGGGGGTCAGGGTTGGAGCGATGCCCCCAGCCAGGCAGGATGTACATCTGCATACGATGTGTTTAATATTTTCATTATAATTTTTAGTAATGTGTATGCATGTGTTTGTGTGTGTGTGGGGTTGTGTGTTTGTATGTGGGTGTGTGCATTTGAGATACATACAGACATATTGATTTCCTAGTGCTGGGAATACAGGTAGTTATGAGCTATATCTAATGTGGGCGTTGGAAACTGAAGTGAACTTCTCTACAGGAGCAGGAAATGCTCTTAATCATGCAGCCATGTCTCCAGTTCCATGGTGTGTGTGTGTGTGTGGATGTGTGTGTGTATGATACATGTTTTCCAAAATGCTATACTCCAGAACTCTTGCATTAAAGCTGTAAAGTTAATATTGTAGGAAATCACACACAGTTTTATAGTTTTTAGTCTGCCTCATGACTAAGACCTTCGATGTACAAAGCTAACCATAGACAGAACTATTATCAGACAATTTGTAATGAATTTCAAAGTTAATTTTAAGTTAGCATACAAAAAAATGGGTCTCGTGATGACATTTTCGTATTATTTTTCCGATTTCCTATCTTAACCCCTCTCCTGTCTCAGTAGTGCTCAAACACTCTCCTGTCTGCTTTCATGTAACATTTATTCCACTAGCCCCTGCCCCTCTAGTGATTGTAATGGACATAAAACCTTCAAAGAACCTTCTTCCTCTCATCAGCTCATCCCAGAATAAGCTCAGCACAGCATCAGGTGAGACCATAGACACGAGATTCAGAATCCTGGACTTTGGCTACCAAGGATGCCGCTTCCAGCATCGAGGATTCTCAGACACATCTCATGCTGACTCTCTGGCTTCTCGGTTTTGTCTAAGTCCGTGGATGATGCTGTTTGGAAATTCAGTCCTAATTCTGTCTTCTACCATTTCCACAGCTCTTTATACACATTGTGTCAGTTTCCTACAAAGCAAATTGAGGTTGTAGAAAAAGGGCATGGACACCTGAGGCTCTGATGAGGTGATTGGCCGAGAAAGGGACAGGAATAACTTATTGTAGTCTCCTTTCTCTTAAACAAAAGTGTGGCCAAGTAGTCTAAGGCACTAGATTAAGGCTCTAGTCTCTTCAGGGGCTAGAGAGATGGCTCAACAGTTAAAAGTACTGACTGCTCTTCCAGAGGTTTTGAGTTCAATTCCCAGCAACTACACAGTGGCTCACAACTATTTGTAATGGAATCCAATGACCTCTTCTGGTGCGTCTGAAAACAGTTACAGCATATTTTTATAAATAAAATAAATCTTTAAAAAAATCAGAAATTTTAACCTTTAGTTTTCTTTTCAAAAATCAAAAGCTAATAAGGTAACATTGGGCTTCATAAGTGACAATGCACCTCTGATTCAGGATGGTATTTTCCAAGAGCACATTCTATCTACATACCAAGGGTAAAAGGGTTCATCTCAGTTTGAGGGAATCATTTGCTGTTGCTGTTATCATTCCTTTCTCTTAAGCAATATAGTTTAGTTACTAGGTGGCAGCAACAGTAAATCATCAACTCGTATGTCCTGTTTTAGTTTTGGGTGAATTAAGACCTACGTTATCTTATACGTACAGGAGCTGTAACAGCTCCATACTACAGAGAAATACATACATAGACCCTGGTTCTATGCTCGGACCACGAATGAAGAAAGGCACACGGATGTCAAAGTCATATGGCATGGATTTCCCCTTGACGAGTCCAAACTGTCCAATGTGGTACCCATGGTCCGCAGTGTAGATGATGTAGGTGTTGTCCAACTCGCCTGTCTCCACGAGCATGTTGTACAGCTGCAACAGAGCAGGAGCGATCATAGCACATGTGAGGTGGCCGGCCATAGCATTGCCACAACCTCCCCCACGTCTCTCTCCTTCTTTAAAGACAAGGCCCTGGCTGGCCTAAAACTCCCTATGTAGACCAGGCTAGCCTTGATCTCACAGTGCTCCACCTGCCTCTGCCTCTCAAATGCTGAGATTAGAGACACACAACACCACGCCTGACTCTCAGCATTGCTCAGAAGCCCAGGGCTGCCTTTGTAAAGCTGGCAAACAGAGACATCCACAGCTTTGAAATGCAGATGATCCCGGTGGGAAATATCCAACACTACTAAAGGTAAAAAATGTCTGTTTTTCTTTATCTAGAACATTCTGCTTACAGGGTTTGTTTCCTGTTTGCTAAAAAAGCAGACAACAAAACAAACCTGCTTCTCCCAACAAAGTCGGGAGATTTTCTACTTTGAAAATCTGTGATTAAAGCAAATTTTAACATCCTCACTCTTCTACTTATCTGTACGGGTAAAGAAGACCCCATCTGGGCAGACCCAGTCTTTGTTTAAAAGCCAGAAAATGCAACCATACTTGATTTTAATTTTTATACTGCAGAGATCAACTGGAGTGGAGCTGCTGCTGTTTGCATCAGGTAGGGTCCTTCACTTCATTTTGCCACAATCACCACCAGCCCCTATTGCGTTGTGTAAAACCCTCTCTAGTCACTTTAATTTCCAAAGCATTGCGGGTATAGACTCTGATTTGTGATACTTTTAATTTTGTGTCCTTTGTCACTGGCTCTTTAAGAACCAAACTTGAAGAAATCAGATAAAGGGGCAGAAATGAGGGTGGCATTGAACACACTTGTCTCTCTTAACACAATATTAGGAGACAATAGCTGGGTGGACAGGAATGAGTTTATGGGAGGACATTCGAGGAAAACATGCCACTGAGGTGGGGGATGGCCTTACCCTTTCCACAGAGTCATCAACTGACATCAGAGTCTGGAGTCGTTTACGCTGGAGGACATTGGTGAACTCCATGTGGATAGGCAACATGGGCCCTGTGTACTGCATGATCCAGTGTTTGTCCATGTTCGGTGCATAGTTGTAGCTTGGAGTTCTGAAAACACACAGAAAACAATCATCATATGTACATTTTCTTAGTAAAAACTTAGTCATTTTGGGAAACATTTCAAGTTAAAGGTTGTAAAATAATCACTTCTGAAAGATAATTTAGTCATTGGTTTTCTCCCAAGTATCTTGAGAACTCTTTCAGTTTGTGAAACTATCTGCTGTCTTCACCTCTCCAAACATACATGCCCTCTCTAGGCATGTACATTCACAGATAATACTCAGACTGAACATGGAATTAATTCAAGTTCACTTGGGTTCTATGAATACAATGTGTAAGCAACACATGAAGATGAAGATAGTTATTTTAGATTTACAGATAACACAGACGTGCACAAAGGAATGTTCTTGGGGTGACATCATCTCCTTAAGTATTTGTTGCTAATTATCCCGTTAAAGCCACCAGCACATTACATGGGATGATGGTGACCACAATCAACACAATTTTATTGTTTACTCACACACTGTCATAAGATTTGATTTTTGTTCATGTTGTAGGTTAAACTATTAATTCAGTTGTATTTGCTGGGATTATAACCAAGACTGTGTCTTCCATCTATACATTTATCAATAAAATTCTTGCCTTATAGAGAAATCAAGAGGGTGTAGAGGACAAGGGTTTATTAACTATAGAGAAGTGGGTTTCGCTGTGGAATAGGCTCCTTCACACATACAGTCAGGGGGTTGCAGAGATCAATGGTATCAGCTACACAGCCCTGGAAACTCAAAATGGTCACTTTCTCATTAAAGACGTCCCTGATTCCATTAGATGACACCATCTCATGCTCCAGAAGTGTAGACCCATGTTACTGAGACACTATTATGCATCCATTGACTCTCTTCACATGCTATTAAAAGCTCACAGAGGGAGCTTTTGTACTCTTAATGTAGAGTAGTACCCAGCTTATTTTATATGTTCTAACTAATTTGATTGTCTCAGCTCTTTTGGTTAACAGGTTTATGATCCCCATTTTACATATGTGGAAACCAAGGCAGGTAAACAAGTCACATAGTTGAACAAAAATAGGATCAAGCCTGGATTCCACAGTTCACAAATCTTAACACGAACAAAGGGATGTGCTAGGGATGCTTCCTTTGTCTGAGAGTGCTTTTAATGTAAACCACAGCTTTTCAAACAGCCAGTCTCCCAGAGCAAGCTACCATCTGTGTTGAGGAATCAGTTCACCTGCCCCTGTTTACAGGGTCGGATTGTGGAAAGGAAGTCTGAGAGGAGCCTGGAAGCAGTCCCTGTGACCCAGGTAACTTCAGGAGGCCTCCTCAGGTACCATGCCGATTCTGTGGCACTGACCTTCCTTGTGTGGTTGTACACAGGAATGTTCGAATGCACACTGAGCCACAGAAATGGCACCAGATTTTCACATTTTCTCCTGCCAGAGGGTCCATTCAGATAGTAGATAATTGTAGGTGGGGGCAGACATCGTCTTACTACCTGGTTACCCTCATGATCATCAGTTAAGCTCTGGAGACACGATTGCCAAAGGTACAAGTGCTGCATGGCAGAGAACTTCAGTTCCCACTACAGAGATAACCGAGGAACAAAGAGCATCCCCGACTTTGCACAGTGTGAGTGGAGTGCAGGGGTGCCTCTAAGACATCCACAACTCAATGAGCAAATTCTCTTCATGAAAATATCTAGGTTGAAACAGTCCTGTAACATTCAACTACAGAGTCTTTGAAAACCAGCTGCCGTTCTTGTCAAATGAATCACCCCTTTCCATTTTTTCTCTTTTTCCTGTTAAAGACTGTTAAAGAGAAACTTTCAACATCAGTGTTTGCTGCCTACCAGATAAATGATTCTGGAGCCAAATAGTCCCAGCGTTTGGCCAGGAAGGATTCCTCCTTTCTAGAAATGGGCCACAGTGGGAAGTGGGTACAAGGCAGGGCTGGAGTCTGCAGTTCTCATTGTCTGCGCAGCATGCAGCCCATGCAGCCGTACAAACAGGATTAGATTAAGACACTGAGAAAGACAGAGAGGCTTGAAAATCCCCAAGCAAAGGTTTTGTACCCGTGTGCTGGGGCTCTGGAGAGGGGGAGTTGGGGGGTGGGTATGAGGTCAGAGCAAGACAGCACACTGGTCATTAAAGGTCTCCTAGCCTTTTACCAATTGTGGCCCCAAAGGGAATACAGCTGTAAGAGATTACACAGGGTTTCTGCATAATACCCATCCTTCCCTCACTGCCTTTGAAGTTAGGTCGGCTTAATTTAAAAATAAATCTAGTTGACTTTTTTAAAACCACAAAACCTCAACGCAAATAAAAATTACAATAGGGAACCAACATGCAGGCTCACGTGGGCAAATTACATCTTCCACCAGTTACCTTGATGGACTTGGCGCAGCCCACCTCACTTTGAGGAGCCGGGAAACTTGCAGCAAATTACAAGCCTCAAATTGGACTCCTGGATTTACCAAATGACATATGTTAAATCTGGCTTATATTAAAAGGGAGAGTTCAGGGCCTGTTGTCAAAGCTGTCCACCCTCCCCCTGTAGTTTTCTGACTTTCTCAATATGGGAGATGACCTCTAGCTTAGAAGAGGACATTCCAGGTGGGATCCCAGCAGGAAGCAGGGCTCTGGGGGCACACATTTGCTTTTTAAAGGAAGACAGACAGCCGCTGCAGCCTCCACCTCCCAAGAACAGCAGCTGTTCAGAGGCCTGCAGGTGGAGGGCCTGGGTTTCTGGAATTGACAACATTGTTGAAAAGTGATCTTTTGCCAAAGACTGTGGTTGCCTCCTGCTGAGGTCTGCCAAATTCCTTGAAGATGCAGCCTTCTGTCCCCCAGTGATAATTAACGTTTGCTTGCCTAAGGACCTGACTTCAACCTCAGCAAAGAGGGCCTGGAGCTTTCTCAGGGACAGCTTCACTGAAAGAACAGTCCTTACAATAGGAAAACTGTCTTCAGCTGTCCAAAATGCTTGAGAGTAAGATCTCATTCTTCTTTTCAGTTTTGATTTGCTAAGACATGATTCTGAGCAGGTCTTTGGGGAGGGGGCCTGGAGTGATGCCTCAGTTTCTTCATCTGTACGATGGGAATAATAACTTTGCAGAGGTTCTTGTGAGGGCTGAGAGATTTCTGTGAACACAGCTGGGGTCACACTCTACTCTTGCTTACCAGTAGCCAGGATAGCTCAGTTGGATACCCTCCTCTTCTATGGCGAAGTGCTCAGACTAGCAGCTTTAGGTCACTGTGGGGTCACACTAACCCTAGCCCCCAGGCGCAGAGGTCCCCAACCCCAGTTGTAACAGGTGAGCTGTTCTCCTGTGGAAAGGGAATCCTCCCATCTTTAACCTTTTGCTCAACTGAAAGTATTTTCCTTTCTACTGAGGAATTGCCAAGTATCAGCTTATGCTGCAGATACAGAGTCTGGCTCCTTAGATGTACCACAGAAAAGTGGGCATCACTGATTGTCACTTTAAAATTGAAAGGACAAAGTGTTAGCATTCTATCTAAACTCCTCCCCACAGTTACCTGGCAACAGCCAGGTAGGCCTAACCTACTACAAAAGGGGCTGCTTGCCCCCTCCTCCCTCTCTCTCTCTCTCTTGTTTCTTGCCCTCTTGGGCTCTTCCCTTCCTCCCTCTCTTCCCCATTCCCTCCCTGCTCTCTCTCCATGTGATCATGGTCAGGCTCTACTCCTCTACTTCTCTCCTCTCTCCCTCTCTCTGCCTCTTCCACCCTCTTAACCCCCTCCCCATGCCCTGCATAAACTCTATACTGTACTGTACTGTACTGTACTGTACTGTACTGTACTGTACTATACTGTGGCTGGTCCCTCAGGGGGAAGGGATGCCTTGGCATGGGCCCACTGAGATCCTCTTCCTCATACCTGACAACTCAACCATAGAACATACCCCCCTTTCTCTTTCTCTTTATAAACACATCACAAAGGGTCAGATCATTGTCTTTTGAGTTTCTGTTCCTTCAATACAAAACAAAGCAAAAAAACGACCCCAGAAGTATCATTGTCTCAGGCTTGGTAACAATTTCTGCCTCTGAAATGAAGGTTTCAAGCAGATGTGTTTGTCTCAGAAATACATCTGCAGTTCTCCACTGACTATTCCTGGGCTGAAAAGCTTTGTATTGGCCTCCTGAGGCTTCCCTGCATGCTGCTTTCCCCTAGTCTGGCTGTTTTGGTTGTCTTTAGGACCACACCACATGCACACACCTGCTTGCACAGTAAAGTTCAGTTTTCAACAACATGCTAATTCTCTTTGGGGTTTGAGTCTCTTTCCAGTGTTAACTTTTTGACAAAAGTTGGAAAAAAGATTTTGAAAAATCAACAATGCCACCTTTCTCTTTGGTGGATAGTTTTTTTGTTTGTTTTTGTTTGTTTTTAGAATGATTCTTACTAGCTAAGAAATAGTTTCAAGAAATGCATGTGTCATATGTTAAATTCATATTTGGGAATCATGAACTTTGTGGTTGTTAGTAATCTGTTAAACTCCACCTCCACAGTTACTTGGAAGCAGCCAGGTATGCTCCTCCCCACAGTTACCTGGCAACAGGCAGGTAGCCCTGCCCACTATAAAAGGGGCTGCTTGGCCCCTCCTCCCTCTCTTGCCCCTCGACCCCACACCTGCAGGTTTCCGTCTCCCCTTCCCCCTTCCCTTCTCCTTCTCTCCACGTGGTCATGGCCTGCCTCTCCTCTTCTACTCTTCTCTCTCTCTCCTCCCACTCTCCCACTCTCTTAATAAACCTCCCCTCGTGGAACCCTCTAGTCTGCTGTGATCTGTTACAAGCTGCACCATGACAACCTTTCAGTGGTTCCTTTTGAACATTGATGGCCTTTGCTGTCATTCCAGTGAAAATATATTTCTTTTGTTGATGTGTTGAACATCTGTTTTCTTCATTTATTTTTTAGTTGCAAACACCAACCCAAAGTATGCTGATAGGAGCACTGCTCCATGAGTAGTGGGGTAGTGCTCAGTGCACAGTGAGCACAAGTCCATTCTACAGGCTTCTGACATACTTGGAAAGCCTTACATTGGAGACTCTGACTACTCTTCCAAGCCACGCCACCTCCAATTTCATTAAAATGGAATCTACTTAATTGACTTTATGGAGATCTGCCCTACCTGACTTCAAATGTCTTTAGGCAGACAACATTTAAACGCATACAGAGTAAGACCAAATGATCTTGATTATAGGCATACAATAAAATGAGAATTGTTTAATGATGCTGGAAATGCCCATTGGAATTATGAAACATGTACGGTTCACTTTGCTACCCACTGTGGCTGTGCTGAGTCATGGCCTGGTGTAGTGGGCAGAACAGCTGGGCCACGGAGAGCTGGCATCTGGCTCTAACTTTGTCCCTAACTACTTATGTCACCTTCACAAAGCCAGTTATGTTTTCAGAAAAGCAAACAACTGGGACTTCATTTTTTTAATTTAAAAAATTATCGAATTAAGAGAGTTACTAGTTGCTCTTTGAACTCTCAAAACATTTTTTGAAGAATTCTAGTACTCCATCTGAAAAATTATTTTCATGTCAACTAGCTGGTGAGGTCAACATTATTCATTTGGTAAACAGAAATTAATTATACAACTACATGAGAGCCAGTCCCGCCAGCCCCCTGGCCCCTCCCCCCTTAAAGAGAGGTGCTTTTGTCCCTGTCTTGGGCAAAGCTGCTAGGACACCATTCACAGGCTGCTTCATGTGACTGTGTCCTCTAGAGTCCTGCTGCTAACTTCAGGGATTTAGGTACACCGGGCTTCACCTTACAGTGGTAATATCAGAGTAGGGTTATAGAAAAGGGAACAGTTTTGCTCACACTGGAAATCTGTATAGTATTTAAAAATCTATTTTCATATGCATAACTTTGATGGATATTTTTTGTGAAAGAGATAAACATACTCGTTCTTTTCAGGCCAAGACATCTTATAAAGATTTATTGTTTTTTGAGAATTTTGTGTGTATGTTTATATGGGGTATGCACATGTGAGTGTAGTACCCTCAGAGGCTAGAAGGGAAGTTAATTGCCCTGGAGCTGGAGTTACAGGCTGCTTGATGTGGGTGCTGGGTCCTCTTAATTGCCAAGCCTTTCTTCACCTACAAGAGGAGATGTTTCCTTACAGCTCCAGTTAGCAGCTTGCTCTCTCCCCTCTCTGTCCTAATCTTTGTGTCTCCCTCTCTTTGTCTCTCTGTCTCAGTCTGCTCTGTATCTCTGTCTCCATCTCTCTCTGTCTGTCTCTCTCTCTGTATGAAGTATGGAAGAAACAACTATTGAAACAAAACAATTAAATCACCCCCAGAGTTGATGTGGTACAGTGGGTGGCAGGCACATTGTCGCAGGGGTGGGTAGTATGTGCCCAGACTTATTTCCTGAAAGCTTAGTAGGGGATCTGCCATAGTGAAGGGTTTCATGATAAGACTTTATATGGATTTCCGTGTTGGAGACTTTCTTGTATTTCTTGGAGGCTAAGACAGGCTGAGCTACTGTCTGATTAGACAGGACCCCCATGTGAACAAGGGAGCAATAATATGTTCCTATTCTTGCTTGGGAGGCACAACCTCTTCCCTCAGTTTGTAAAAGCCAGTGTGCTGAATGGGCCTCTCTCTTTGTCAAAGAAGCAAATACCATGGAAACTTGATCCACTCTCTCCAGTGTAAGAGAGTCAGATAGCCACAGCTTAGGGCTGGATGAAAGGGATCGGGTGATGTTTGGCCACCTAGGAAGACCTGAAGTAAAACATCCACATGACTAGCTTCCCCCTCTAAAGGAGTCTTCAGCTCCATGCAGTTTCCACAGGGCCTGCCAAGTGTTTCTGCAGAGCGCTTCCCTGCTTGCCTCCGTTGCTTGACTGCATTGCTAATGTTTTTACTAAGGACGCCAGCCACTCAGTAGCCCCACACACCACAGTCTGCAGCTTGTCTTCAATTTGTCTCGCTCCTTTTGTTGGAGGACTGAACTCTGAACCTGTGCACCCATTCCCTCCCTTTCTCTATCAGCAGCCAGGGAGATCTTTGCAACAAGGCATAGAGGAACTCAGGGCCTGTTGGAGGATCTCTATGTGCTGGGCACACAAAACCCAAGGCTTAGTGACAAAGAAGCGGAGTCACTCACTGACTGCATGCATGCTCATGTCCTGTGGCTGGTAATGCTCTCCCTGACCTGGCATTTGTCCAGAGCAAAATTGTACAACTAGAAAAAATGACAGCCTGGATCTGTTCTTTTTAGAATGGCCAGGTGTGAGAGGTCCATTGCAGTGAGTTCTTAGCTTGTCAAGGGATTTATCCTGTCACCACAGGGCAAGTGCAGACTTATTTCTCTATTGGCTCTCTTTGAACCACAAACTAGACAGCATGAAATTATACTATTTGTGGGTCAATCATATTGACATTTGCATATGGCTGATCTTCATAGAAAAGATTGATGGATGACAATGATCACCAGCAGTGTCTTCATGTGGAACTGTGACCTCTGCTACCTCTCTGACATCTTGTTTCTGATATCACATCAATGTGCATTGTTTAATCTTATTTACCCCTGGAGGCTCTAAGGCTAAAGACAATGCCTGTGGCCTTAAGGAGGACAGGTGAGACAAGCCTGCATGTTTTTCTCTGCCAGGCAAAGGTTTTGCTTTGTTGGATCAATGAGAAGAGCACTGCTGGCTTGTTAGAAGCATAAAGGAATAGCCCAACCTTTCCCTTGTGGAAAGGATCAAGACAGCTCATGTGTTCTTATTACCCACTTACGTGCAAACTCACTGAGCTGCTCAATTTGCAACCATTTCCCTTTAAGCTTCACTTCTTATCACTTCATTTGGGCCCCATTCTTCAGGGCCTGGGCCATGTCTTAGAGCAGTGGTTCTCAACCTTCCTAATGCTTCAGCTTTTCACTTCAGTTCTCATGTTGTGATGACCCCCAATTGCAAAGTCATTTTTATTGCTATTTTATAACTGTAATCTTGCTACTGTTATGAACAGTAACACAAATATTTTTAGGAATAGAAGTTGGCTGAAGGGGTCACGGCCAACAGGTTGAGGACCACTGTTTTAAATTCTCTTACATTTATCCTGGTCTGTGCTACACTCTGTCCCTGAAAACACCTACCTTCCTGGCTATTGAGTCTCCTGCAAACATGTTCACCTGTCCTTCCGAGTCCACTCTGAATGCCTGTTGGTCCATTCCTCCAAAAGGTGCAGATGCTTTCCCCTGATGCTCTATGGTGCTGAGATTGTTGCTCTACCATTGACAGTCTGGGCCCACTAGTGCTAGGACTCTCTGGACACTTTCCCATCTTCCCTGTGAAACTTGGGTCTGGGTGAATTTAGTATAAATCTTTTAAGTTTTACAGACCATGTCACAGCTCCACTTGGCTGGTGGATCTCAGATAAGCATGGCTGTGTTTCAGTAAAACCTTATAAACACAAGCTGGAAGTCATAGTTTATTAGTTTTTACCAGTTTCTTTTGTATGATAACCTTAGAAAGTATAATTTTCAGTGTTTGAATCCAAGATTCACTCTTCCAAACTACTGCTGAGAGCCCTCCCACCCCCAAACCCAAACCCTAACTGGACTGCTCTTTATGTGCAAATGTTGTCTGTACACTCGACCTAGCTGTTGGGACCTAGCCTTGAAGCTTCAAAGGCAGGCTGACCTCTAAAGAACCCTGAAATGCCCTATCTTATCAACCCTTCTTTGCAAACTGACAAGTCCCTTAAGGTAAAAAGCTGTAGAAAGTCTTAGGATAGGAGGGTGTTAATGCTAATTCAACAAAGGAAGCCACACCAAGTGAGTTCTGATTCAAAAGAGAGGGGAAAGGTGAGTTTCAAGGCATTAATGAAGAAGCCTGAAAGATCTATTCCTACCACTGAACAGCTGCTTACTGAATCTGTAACTGAGCTACATCACAGAGCCACCTGCTAAGAGGATCCGTTCATAAATTCATCTGCAGAGTCATTAACAGGGGAAGGATGCTGTCCATATAGTTGTTAGTAGCTCGTGGAGACTAGATTCCCCAGTTGCTGGAGGAACTGTCTTGTGTGTCTCCCTCGTATTTGCATTCTCCTGGGCACATTCTGTAGGTGACCCACTTTGCTTCCTGTTCTAAGTAACTCTGACTTCTTTCCTGTTAGTCTTGGTCATGTGACTCAGAAAAGACTGTTACAGAAAGATACTATGTAAGAATCAAAATAAAACTTCCACATGGGATGCCTATTGCCTGGCAATTTCATTAGTAGTTACTTCTCTATTTCCCTGATGTTCTTTCTGTCTGGGATCTTAGAAACCCAAGGGGCAATATTTAAGCATAGCTAGATCATGAACCAATCTTGGAGGTTTGTGATAAAGGTGCCTTTTGAATGGGTGCGCTTTCCGCAGCCCCGTACCAGCTGCTCTGTGTGGAAGGCTGCATATTGGGTGTGAAGGCTGGGAGAAACTGAGTTGACAGAGTCAACAACAAAATCGTGTTCTTTGCTGCCAAGGTGCCTAGGTTTTCTCACCCTTGGCCAAGGAGGATTATCAGCGCCCAGCAGCTCTCTTCTCTCCCTCCACTCCTCTTTGCCCTGAGGGCTTCTCTACCTCCTCTTCTCAAGAAGAAACATTAGGTTATTTTAAAGCCATGACCTGAGAGGGCCTCCTAGGCCAGCTACTCTAGATGGCTTCTGCACAAGCCTAATTGAACATCTGCAGCCAAGCTGCTCCTGTGTTCCCCAGGAAAGAAAATAAAGCCCCGTTTTTATAGCCAGAGCAGACAGGAGCTGCAATGCGGCTATGAAAAGCAAAAGACTCCTATCCTATTAGTACGATAAGTCATACCCCAGAATATCACTTATAACACCAAAAGGAACTGTAGGTGGAAACTACCCCCATATCCCTGATAGAACCCCTTCATTTAGCTACTGGCAGACCCGGGGATTGTGCTATCCAATCAGAACCGGGGATTGTGCTATCCAATCAGAACCACCAGCACTCTCTTACTGCAGGCCTGGTTGGCAGCACTGCCTGCCTTGTGCTGTATTCTGAATACCTCACTTCTCACTTTCTGACACTGCAGAGCTGGCGTTTCTCGCTTGGGGCTGCACAGAGTTGAAAGAAAGAGGTTGACAGAGGAGGATAAGTTGGGAAGCACAGGCAAGGGCTGAGTCTGGCAGGGTGCATTGTTAATTTTGTTACTCACATGTGTTGGGAGGCATTGGGGTACAGTTTTGAAAACTGTGGCGCAGAGTCTTCAGGGCCGTGTGGTGCTGCGTGACTGATGACCATCATGATGGGCCTATGGGGATACATTCTCTTAGACATTTTGAAGTAATTAATGCTCTCGTTAGTGATTAAGTCTGTGAAGTAATCCTGAAACATACATTTGACACAAAACAAAAATTACAAAAGGTGACATTCAAGATCACATTTGAACACCGCTTCCCTCAGAATCTACCCACTGAGCTAGAGGAGCCCCCCCAAGGAACCAACCACCTCCAAGAACAGAAAGCATAGGTGGCTGCTCATTCCTAGGGTAGTTGGCTTAACAACAAGGGTGTGGGGAGATATGTACCACTCAGCAATTAGGGAAGAAAAGAGACAAGTTGTGTTTGCCTGAGCTAATGATTAAAGCTGGCAATACAAATTCAACAGCATGTGAAACACCGGATATGTGTCTCATTCTCAGATTTCATTGATGTAATTCCTTGGCAAAACATTTAATTACCGCAAGGGCAGGAAACACCCACACCCACTCCACATTCACAGCCTCAGAACACACACACAGAGCGGGACACACATACAAATGTGCAAAACCAGGAAAGGATCTTTCTTTTGAACTACCTATCTACCACCATCAAATAGAAGGCATTGTCAAAATCGCAGGCATGGGGAAAAAGTGCAACATTTTAGGGAGTATTTCACTTGGATCACTTAAATATGGGAGCATTTGATTTTTTGCTGCTTGTTCTGTGTTAATTGTACAAAGAAAGTAGTAAAGCTGCTGGCAGTTTGACTTGCTAAGAAAATGACTTCGGCCACACTTTAGAGGGCGGGGCATGATGCAAGCTTGGAAACCGGCAGGGAGGAAGTGGAATGAAGAGGAAAGAGAGGATGAGATCTTCAGTTGAGCCACCTGCTTCCGCTCTGTGTATCATTGGCCTGAAACTCCAGTGTAAACTTTTGTCAGAAACTCCTAGGCAATGGTCACAATGTCAATGACTTCCAGTTACAGCTTGTCACATGTTGTGGATTTAAGGACCAGACAGCTGCAAGGGCAGTGCTCGGGGAAGAAATCCATGTCACATGTCCTTCTTAAGACAAGTCCAAAGGCTGTCCCTCTTTCCATTCGGGAGTCTGTTTACTTTCTTTACACGTTCTCTCTCTGTCTCTCTGTGCCTCGTGCCTCTCTCTGTCTCTTTGTCTCTCTCTCTCTCTCTCTCTCTCTCTCTCTCTCTCTCTCTCTCTCTGTCTCTCTCTCTCACACACAGACACACACTCACACACACACTCACACACACACTCACACACACACTCACACACACACACACATACACACACATACACACACACACTCACACACACTCACACACACACACACACACACTCCTTTACAACACTCTCGTCTTTGACAACTAATCAGCTGTGAGAATGAGCAGGCCGAGCTGAGTTAGTATTTGGAGAGGATTGTTATTACTTTGTTACCTTCGGACAACAGGGAATAAAAGGTAAATAGCTTGAGCAAGGAACATAAAAGTATCCCCACAGATCGAAAGTGATAGCAATGGCAATCTGTGTGTGTGGCTTGCATCATTTGGCTGCAGTGATTTTGTTCTCAGCCAGGGAAATGACATGAGTGGTTGAACTGCTCACTCCCAGCTGAGCTTTCTTGTCTTTTACAATGAGGACATAGCTCAACTTTGCCTTCAAGGTCCCTGCTGACTGGACTCTCAACTCTGATGGCCAAATGCCATCATGTGTGGGTGAATTCATTTGTTTTCAGGAGGTTAGAAAAGAACCAGACATACATCTTATCTCTCTTCAAGTGTTCTGTGCCCGGCACAATGACACCAGTATGCTAGACACAGTAATCTAGTCCCCTTTCTCTTTCTATCAAATACCTGGACCTGTTGAAACAAGTGCTAGATCCAGCTGCTTTTTGGCATTTCTGGGAAAATGAGATGGACATGTCCAGAAGGACATTGCCAAGCTGAATTCAAAGCTATTCCTCCCTTCGATTTTATAATCTCATTTTTTTTAAAAAAATCAAGTTAGTAATCATAAGAACATATTTGTGGTTTGTTGTGCTTTCGCTGGGGTCTCACCAAGCACTCCTGGTTGGCCACAACTCACTGTGGAGCCCCAGCTGGTTCAAATGCTCCCCCATCTGCCCCAGCCTCCCAAGAGCTGGCGTCTTAAGACACAAAGCACTGTGTCTGGCTTACTTATGTAAGTTTTAAAATCTAGGACCTAAGTGTTTAGGAACCATGGGCAGATTCTCTAGGTTGGTTTAAACATCCTAAGACTAACAGCTGACTGTTGTGATCTCTCACTACAGTGATGGCAGATGTCCTTCTCACAAATACTAGGCTTGGTCAGATGGCAGTAAAAGTGAATAGCACAGCACCCCAGAGTTCTTGGGGCACTATGCTGCTCTTATTTTCACGTGGAAGGTGGAAGCCACAGATAAAATATACTTTCAGCACTGAGAAGTGAAACAGCACAAGATAGGATTTGATTATGTGAATGGCAGAGAGAGAGAGAGAGAGAGAGAGAGAAAGAGAGAGGGAGGGAGGGAGAGAGAAAGGGAGAGAGGGAGAGAGAGAGAGGGAGGGAGAGAGGGAGAGAG
>NW_021604566.1:13522249-13524198 GCF_004785775.1 Grammomys surdaster
AGAAAGAGAGGTGGAAACAGAAATTATCCCAAGGGAGAAGGAGGTATGATTTTCCTGATGGCACTTTCATCAAAGACTGATTGCCTTTCATCCTAATGAGGGAGAAGGAAGAAAGTCTCAGTAGACAAACACACCAGTCCTTTCGAGCCTTCTTGTCTGGAGTTGGAAGTTGCCTTAACATTTCTCCTTCAGACATTGTGAGAACACAGAAAGCCTGTCTTGCAGACAGCTTACCTCCCTGGATGTGTCTTTCCCCACATTGTGCACAGGAGCAGACTGATGCAGGTTTACACTGACAATTACCTTTGCATAATCAAATCCATGCTTCTCCTTGATGCCGTTGCGGCAAACAGTGTAATTATAGAAACGAGAATTCTTGATTAACCCGAGCCATTCTCGCCATCCAGGAGGGATGTAGCTGCCATTATATTCATTGAGGTATTTTCCAAAAAAGGCTGCAATGAGAAATGAAAGATTATTTCCTTGCATGAGATGATTAATCATAAGCATATGCAGAGACAGGAAATTAGGGCTTGAAACGTGACGGAGAAGTGGAGATTCATCAGGTGACGGTGCCGCCCGCACTTTGCTTCAGGCTTGGTCAACGTGACATCTGTACTCTCTGTTTTTCAGTAAATGTAAGTAGCACTGAAATACATGGATTGTAATGATCAGAGTTCTCTTGGGGATCTGCTTCTTAGGGCCATCCTAGAATAAAAGCAGAATATATCCCTTCGTTCAGACAACTGGGAAGCAGAACAGTCAGACTGAGAGATCTGGTACATGATAGCCATGTGAGGACTGAGTCACTGAAAGCCATTCTTTGTGACAAAATTGCATTTTCTCACTTTTTTTTTGAGCGATGAGTCACAAAAACTCCACAGAGAAGTTCACCTTGCTTTTCACATATCCACAGAGTAAACATTTTCCTGGGTTTCCAAGTCCTCCCTTACTGGTGTAGCACCTCAGAGAGGCCCTCCATTTCCGCTGTCTTCTTTATCTGAATCTGGCCTTGAATCAAGGCCAGAGTAAACTCTGTTTCACTCAAATTCTTGTCTTGAACTCAGAGTTCGGTTCCCTGTGGTTCTAATGCATCTTCTCTTTCCTTTGGAGACATGTCTGGTTCATGAGGAAGGTTTGTCCCTTTTGATATAATCTTTCTACTTTATTTTTTAAAATCATCTATGTCTGTCTATCTATCTATCTATCTATCTATCTATCTATCTATCTATCTATCTCTATCTATCTATGAGGCAATGTCTGGCTATTCGACCCAGGCTGGTCTTGAATTGTCATTTTTCCTGCTTATGTCTCTGTCTGTCTCTCAAGTGCTAAGATATAAGATAATAGGCATGAACCTCTATGTCCACATTTGCCTTACCCTGTGGTCTGCCCACCATCTCTGTTCAGTACAGGGCTCCACCAATGTTTCCTACATTGAGCCTCATGAGCTGAGTTTATAAGTTCTGGATTTAATAAAAAATATATTTGTACTTTAATTCAAATTTTAAAAGCTGATTTGTTCTTCTAACATGTTTCTATTGAATATAGTTCTTTAAGATGTCTTAAGTTTATGTGATTCCTTAGTATTATTTTCTTTAAAAACAATCTGGACTTGAGTCTAAGAAACACAGCTTTTGGGGGCTGGAGCGATGGCCCAGTCGCTAAGCGCACTGACTGTCCCTCCAGAAGACCTGGGTTCAATTCCCAGCACCCACATGGCAGCTCACAACTGCCTGTAACTCCAGTTATAGGGGATCTGATACCTTCACACAGAAATACATGCAGGCAGGGAAAACACCAATGCACATACAATAGATAATAAATCATTAAGGAAGAAAGGAAAGAAGGCAGGGAAGGAAGGAGGAAGAGAGGGGAGGGAAGCAAGGAGGGACAGAGGGGGAGAGAGAGAGAGAGAGAGAGAGAGAGAGAGAGAGAGAGAGAGAGAG
>NW_021604566.1:13524208-13563611 GCF_004785775.1 Grammomys surdaster
AGAGAGAGAGAGAGAGAGAGAGAGAGAGAGAGAGAGAGAGAGAGAGAAACAAAAGATGCACAGTATGCTAGTTTCTTTGCTGGAGGAATGTTTTCTTGTGGATTGTGTAAGTGAACCGACCAGGCAGTCCACCTACCCAGTGTCTGTAGTTTGATGATCCTGCGTAGTTCCCAATCAGGCTGATGAGTGCAGGACAGAATCTCAGGGGTTTGCCTGTGTGACACTTCTGACTTCCTCCCCAGAAGGAATAACTTGCTATTAGAAGCAGAGCAGACCCCTGTTCCCACCAGTTCTGAGTTCAGAAAGGGACTGCTCTGGGAGCTTGTGCCTAACATGCCCTGCTCTCTTTGCCTTCCTCCTCATCCCGAGGGTTCACTCCGCTTTTCTGTCCATTCATTTCCAGAGTTTTGTAAAAGAGCACAGCAATCGGACTGCGTAGTTGAGAGCAGCTTCCCAGGCGCCTCCTTCCTACACTGCTCTGAGAGCATAGCAATCGGACTGCGTAGTTGAGAGCAGGCTTCCCGGGCGCCTCCTTCCTACACTGCCCTGAGAGCACAGCAATCGGACTGCGTAGTTGAGAGCAGGCTTCCCGGGCGTCTCCTTCCTACACTGCTCTGAGAGCACAGCAAATCGGACTGCGTAGTTGAGAGCAGGCTTCCCGGGCGCCTCCTTCCTACACTGCTCTGAGAGCCTGCTTGGGACAAGCATAGTCTGGGGTGCTGTGTGAGCCAAAGAGCCTGAGCAAGAGGCACAGCACCTAAAGCAGTGTTTGACATATACTGGGGCCTCTCACACGATCCCACGGTCTAAGTACTTTACCATTTTGTGGTGGAAGGACGCCTTGCTCTATAACTTACTTTGTAGAAACCATGTCTCTCTCCTGTGGTTTCCATTTTCCCTAACTGATTTCCAAACCTTTTTTGCTGCTTTCGATGTGCTCCACCTTCAGAGTACTCATGCCTTGCTCTTCCCTCATGGCTGGACTTTTTAGGTCACTCTGTAGCATTTCTAGCCATTACCATGGTGATTGCCCTTTTCCTTAATCCTGCCCTTATAAATGACTCCTTCAAGTCTCTTAATAGTCCCTGCGATTGCCTTCAGAACTGCCTCCAGGTTTTCAGTGTCTTTGTGTTAATGGAGTGTGAAAATGTACTCAGGATTCCAGATGCGCTGTTGCCCACCACATTCACTGCAAGAGAGCCCAGCCCAGGATGCAGCACCCAGCACTGGCAATGGAACTTACTCTCATCATTTTGTAGCCATTGGCCATCCGGACTCATCTTTATCAACCCCTGGCTTCTTTGGATATGACATTTCTTGGCAGTGCTCTACAAATCTATCTAGGCTTCCAATCACTCTGCTCCATGCATGCTACTCACCTACATCTCTCTCTAAGTGAACTTGATTTTCAGGTCCATATTACCATGTCAATAGCTTGAGTATAAGTACTGAACTATTACCATGTCAATAGCTTGGGTATAGGTACTAAATTTTCTCTTTCCTTTGGTGATGGCAATTCAACTCAGCTAGTGCTATCAGAGTTACCCAACGTCAACCTGACTTTCAGAACTATTCTTTTCCTTTAGACATCACTACTTGCCTTGACAGCTATTTAGGGCAGTGGCTGAAGCTGGAAGATGGGGAGATAGGTAAGAAAGACTAGGTTATAACTGTTAGTGTGTGTTTGTTTGTGGGGTGGTGTTAAATGACTTCTGCCTAGGATAACCTATTACATTAGAAAAAATGCATTCACTGAAGAAAATCCTTCTCTCTGTTACATCATAGTAACTATAAAATATGTCATGCTTAGAAAAATTGAACCTTATTTAGCGTAGTGGCTGATGTCATGGACATTTGATACCCACTACAGTGTTTTTGTAGTGACTATGCCAGAATTGAGAACTGTGTTAATTTGTGATTTACACATCTGTATTTATGAATTTGGTTTACTCAAATGGACTGGCTGCATCCTGAAGAATGAACTCTTGTCTTTTTATACCCCAGAGTCTGGTGCACTCCCAGTATGCTGTGGGCCAATAAATGGATGTAACATCTCACGTTTCTGTGCCTCACAAAAATCTACATCATCATCATCCATACAAATGAGAATATTAGCTTGTTTTACCTTAGAAAACTCTAACTTAATGAATTCCTTTATTAGAGAGTAAATAAACAAGCTTGCTACAAGTCAAATAAATCTGTAAAAAGACACAGAATGAGGACATAGGTAACTTTGTGTAAATCAATTTATCACAGAAAAAAATGTACAGCAAAGTCAAGTACAGTGCTGTGTGTCTGTAGTGGAGGCTGACATGGGAGGATCGCTTGACAATGGGAGTTAAAGACAAGTCACGGAGCACAATGAGATACCAACCCACAATTAATTAATTAAAAATTTCATTGCAGATTTCTTCCACTTATAGCATGAAATAGAACAGATGTGTCAAAAATGTAGCTCATGTGATTTCCTATACTGTTTATAACTGTATTTTTAACAACGTAATTGAAAGAATCAAGGTAATTTCAGCAAGCATAGCAGACCTGCAATAATTTTGGACAGGAAAGAAAACTATATGTCAGAAAACTGGCCTGAGTTTTTCAAACAGATTAAGGGCAGAGAGAGGCATAGCCATGGCCCTTTAGCTTTGCTTTGGCTTCTTTCCCTTCCATTCAATGCAGCCTCTTAAGCGCGGATGATTTTTCTCTTTAACCTTATGATTTGGGGCTAAGTTTTATACTAACATCTACCCCATCATAATTTTTAGCAAACTTCAGGCAGAACACTTGCGTTTTTGTGACGGAGAGGCCATGGCCTTTCTCACTTCATTCCCCAGGACAGAGCGCAATAGATGCGGCCCTGTGTTTTTTCCTTCTTGGACGTTTAAGCTCTCGTGAACTCACATTTTCCATGAGTAAAGTTAGAAACATTTAAGTTACAACCAGTCCAAAAATATGCCTATGTTCTGAAAGAGGAAAGTTATGTCATACAAGGGTAAATATAATACTGGATCAATTCATTTCATTTAAATCCATGTATTCTGGATGCCTCCCAAAATAAGCCTCTTAGTAATTTGTCTTCTTGGAGTTGTTTTTTTGTAAGACTTATTGTCGTTTTGCTCTAGATGGAGATTCCTGTGTCACATTATTTTAGTTTCCCCTGTTATTCTAAAGTCTACAGTTAAATATTCCAAATAGTATGTTCATAATTAGGAAAGCAGCAACCAATTATACATTATTTTCCTCCACTGGTTTAGTGTCTTGTAGACAATTATGTTGGTTTACAATCTTCTCCCCCATTCCCTTCATTTTGCAGCCATGATTCATGGTTAGATTTGTCACAATGATTGTTTTGTTTCTTAATTTTCTGGGATACTTCTATCTTTCTCGTCAGATAGAATTTAAAATTACCCAGATCTCTAACCCTATTTGTGATGCTGAGCATCTTATGCATGCTAGACAAATATTCGTCCACTGACCTAAATCCCAGTCCCTGGTAAATGTTATGTTTTCTCTACCCTATGAATTTGGATGGGCCCTTGCTGCCCTGAAAGAATTCCTTATGCATGAGAGGATGATCACTGGCTACGAACTCTGTCATTACCTATGTGTCTCAGTTTTGGAAAGATGTTGGCTTTAGAATCAGCTTTTGTTTCTTGGAGCTGGTCTGCTGTTTCTGGAGAAAAATCTCAAGCTAAAGCAGGACAGCGGGCTGCAGAGAACAACTCACAGTCTTTAAGGGGATGCCTTGTGGTTGGTTCTCATGGGTTTATCACAGACTCATCTCTGCAATCGGAGTAATATTCCAAGCTGGGCCGTGGCCTCCTAAATGTTGGTGACAGCTCTATCCCCAAGAACACTCCTGTCTTGTGGGTATAGATTTACTGCTAGAAAAACAAGAGGTTAGACTCACTGATGACCAGGTGGCACATGTCTATAATGTCAGCATTTAGAGGCTGAGAGGTTAGAGGTCATCCTGTGCTGTAGAACAAACAGACAAAACTCTTCGATGAATGCTTTCTAGTTTTAGCCAACCTAACCCAATGCATCTGAAGTAAGTACTGGAAGATGCTAGGACACCTACAAACACCTACTCACACTGGGGATGCTGCGAACTTTGCAAGGGATTCTTTCCATTTTTGCTTCTGCTATTAGAAAGTTTAGACCTTCCTCATAGCCTTCCCGTATGAATCCACAGCTCATAATTTGTGAGCCAAACTTTGCCATAATGTTAGGTAGGTGTTACCATTTGTTTCTGCCTGCCAGAGTACTCACTGGTCTGCATCCTATTGGGTTCTATGTGTCTGTGAGGCACTTTGACAGGAGAGAATAACATGCACAGAAATATGATCCTAGGGACAAGTGGCTCATGTCTGTAATCCCAGAACTCTGGAGGTAGAGGAGGATGATCAAAAGTTCAAAGTACTGAATTCAACATGAGCCTAGACTATAAGAGACCCCATCTTAAAAGACAAACAAAAGGCTCCTGGAAACTGTGCAGCCAGATATCCTGAAACTGTGTATCCAGATACTCTGGGCTCCTTGTACCATCAAGGGAGGGACTTTTGTCTGTTGACAACCAGTCCTCTTGAGTCCTGGTTTCTTCCTTGGTACCATAGCCCTCCATTGTCTCTTGTAAGAACTAAGTGACATAACTCAAGTTCCCAGGACAAAGTGGGCAAGCTACAGAAGTCCATTCCCTTCTTCACTTTCCTGGGTTATCCCTGAAACAAATCAACACACCCTAGGTGCTGCCCTAAGCCCTACCCTACAGCTCCACCCTTGCGCTCTGGATGTGCTGAGAGCTGAGTCTTCCCAGCCCCACACTCTCTAGTAGGGATTAAACTAGAGGGATCCTGGGAAAGGCAAAGGCACCAATTTCACACGCTTTTCATGAGCAAAACACATTTGGTGGCTACTCAGGAACCAGGTATTAGGGGACTGTTTTAAACCTGCTTCTGAGGTTTAACCGTACACAGCATCTGAAGCCCCTATTCCAGTTATAAAGCATAGCAAAGCACAGCTGCCATCCTGGAACCCTGCACTGATGCTTGGTGGATTTGCAAATTGCTTGAGAGTCCTCAGATGAAAGGTGCCATAAATTTAAACCACTAATGTGAGAAGACACACCAGGAGAGGGTTCCCTCTGTAAGCCCCTACTATCCAGAAGCAAACACCCTTGAGATAGCAGAGGGCTTTCCTCTGTGAACTGGGATCCTCTGATGCCTATGTGGTGGGGCTCCCGTATGCACAATCAACCATTTCACCCATAGATAACAAGATTTAAGTGCCCATGAGGTTTGCTGTAAAGAGGCAAATGACTGTATTCCCCGAGTCTGTTAGGAGAGATTACAGAGATTTAAGATTTAAGGGGATATTTGTCTGAAATTCTTTAGTTTTAAGCTTTGAGGACAGATACTCTGGAGGCCAGAAAATTATTTCCAATAAGCCTTTTTGATGACATCTTGAATTCTTATGACTGAATCTAACTAAGTGGGTCTTGAGGTGGAGAGCCAAAACCCTACCTTTTACTAGACAAATCCTCCATGTGCATCTATGAAGAAATGCTAAGTAAACTGGAAGCAGTATCCAGTGCTTGAACATAAGGGCTTTGAGGAAAATGTTCCCAGGAAGCCATTCTTCTTCATCCTGCTCACAATGGGACACTCAAAAGAGTCCAGTTTTAAAAATCCCAGCTAACCATAAACCTCATTTTGCTGTGCACAGGTTCAGGGTTGGGAGCTGGGACAAGAAAACCGGCTCCTCTCCTGGGGGGAATGGTGAATGCTTGGTGACCATGACTTCAGCTAAAGCAACTGTTCAAGCCCCATTAACTACGTAGGAATAAATGAACATATCAGTAGGGTTCGAAAAGACTGGGTAACTCATCCATTCAGGAAGTCATTTGGCTCATCTACTGGATCCAGGGCTGTTGCATAAGCATTGAGCAGTTCAAAGCAACCCTTGGTAATTTCCCCTGAAAAATCAGAAGAAATTACCCACATCTAAGAAAATCCCCAAGTTTTCTATTGATCCCCTGAGATTTGTGAATGGAATGGAACCTCATTCATGACATTATTATATTCCACCCGCTGGGGGCCCTTGTAGAAATATTTTTATACTGCATCCACTGGAATCCTGGATTTTTTTAAATTTTCTTTTCAATACATTTATTCATTTTATATATGTGAGTACACTGTCACTGTCTTCAGACGTACCAGAAGAGGGCTTCAGACCCCGTTACAGATTGTTACGAGCCACCATATGGTTGCTGGGAATTGAACTCAGGACCTCTGGAAGAGCAACCACTGTTCTTACTGCTGAGTGGTCTCTCCAGCCCAAGTCCTGGATTTTCTATAAGGGATGTCACATTGGTACGTTCTCCTGAGTAGAAACACTTTTTCCTCTGGTGTTAATACTGCTCATCTTTAAAATGTGAGTGTTTTAGACCTCACATTGGGTTGCTAAGAGGAGCTCAGTACCTTTCCTAGGAGTGGCTGTCGCCTGCCGAGCAGGTTGTTAGGAAGTGAGGCCAACCTTGTGTTCCCAGGGCACTTGTTTTTTTTTTTTTTTCCTCACTTCTTGCCTTAATGATAGAGAATAAAGTCTTCTGGAAGCTGCTAGCATGTTCTTGCACGTGACTGTGTGCTCCTTAGATCTTTAGCCTCAGTAAGTTAACCTGCCTCATGGATTCTGTTATAGCAACAGAACTTGGATCAAGGCAGAGATGAGTGAAGCTGGATTCTTCACTGTCGAGTCTCCTGGAACTTCTCAAACATCATACTACCCAGTGCAGTTTCCCTCATCCAAGACTGTGGGGGAAGGAACATCATGCTTTACCTGTTCTGTAGCCGGTGTTGTTGAGATACACAGCAAAGGTCCGAGGCTCATGCATGGCCTGCCACGAGGGAGAAGAGCAGTTCTCATTGTTGGTGTAGACATTGTGGTTATGCACATACTTCCCAGTGAGCATGGACGAACGTGATGGACAGCACATGGGCGTGGTCACAAATGCATTGGTGAAGGTGGCCCCACCATGTTCCATGATCTTTCTCGTTTTGTTCATGACTTGCAGGGAACCTGAAAGGCACAGGTCTGGCACTGGTTAACAAAATGCACCCTGGGGACTCACTTCCATATGTCACTCAGGCATATGTTCCCTCATTTATTAGTTTCCCTTCCTTGTGTGAAGGAGTCTATAACTTGATCAGGTCTCATTTCTAGAACAAAACAAGCCATTTGGGATTCGAACATCTCAGACATTCTGTAGAATAAATAGTAAGCACATTTCAATCTCTCTCCTCTTTAACCACAAAGGAAAAAGCATGCAGGCTAATCGTGTAATTAAAGCTAGACTTTTAGATATGACGAAGACTCCAGTGTCAGCAGCCTTTGAAGATCATGAGCGAACAATAGCTTGATACAGAGAATCAAAACCCTGGCCAAGCATAGGGAAAGCCTAGTAATGCCAGAGTTGAGCAGATACAACATTTTAATTTCAATAATAATGCAGAAAAAAACCCCAAAAAAGCAAAAGATCCTCCAAAAATCTGTGACCAGAGACAGAGGATCGTGAGGAGGGAGAGAGGGAAAGAGAGGTATCTTTGAGGAAACTTGGTGTCCTCTTGCAAGCTAACCAATGTCTATCTGTGTTTCTGTCTGGATAAGACTATTTTGTTATGCCTTTGGATGGTTTACATGCCATTTTTAAGGTTAGTTTGTCTTCTTGCTCAATCTCTTATGATCTTCAAAGGCTCCTGACACTAGAATCCTGAAAAGTATGTGCATGAATGCAAAATAGTTCAGTCTAACTTTAAGGGTGAGGTGAAATGGTAAGACGAGATTTCTAAGGAAGAAAAATAATCTGCTCCACTCAGTTGACTGCTGCTGAAACAAGTCCACCTTTTGCAGAAAGGCACAGGCCAAATGCTGTAGTCTTCTCAGGACTTGTCAAGAAATGTACTGCACAGTGCTCCAGTGAAGCCCATTGCATTTGAATCTAGGAGCCTCAGATTTCTAACAGGTGGTGCTCCTTCCAAAGAAAGGAGGAAAGACTTTGGTTTCCAGCAAGGAAGGAAAATGGAACCAAACAGAGGCAAATGAAGACAGGCTGCAGTTTGCCGAAGTCCTTCACCTGAGCGTTTTCTGTTCACACGGCGCACAGGACAAGAGTGAGGGCTTCTAACTGTGGCTCATTAGAACTTAAATATGCTTTTGTGCAGGGTGCTTCTGACTGTTCCCCCTGGTTATCTTCTGGATATCAAGCACCTTTTCTTAGTCCCTGACATATAGTGCACACCCACGTTAGGCTGAACATTTTAGAAGCCTCAGCTTTCTCTGACAATTTCCCTGAGCGTAACTGCATTATATATTTAGAAAGAAAGAAAGAAAGAAAGAAAGAGAGAGAGAGAGAGAGAGAAAGGAAGGAAGGAAGGAAGGAAGGAAGGAAGGAAGGAAGGAAGAAAGAAAGAAAGAAAGAAAGAAAGAAAGAAAGAAAGAAAGAAAGATTCTCTGTAATTCACAGAGCGGACTGGGATAAATGCTTGACAGGAAGTCTGAGATGACATGAAAAGAGAAAGGAATTGTCAGGTGTGTGGGAGCAGTGCATTGTTGTGGACACAGGGAGGACAGCATGGCTGAGGCTCTGGTGATGGGAAGAGCAGTAGAGCTCTGTGAACGTCAAGGAATATGGAGCATTTTCTCGATGACCAGAGAAGTAGTGAGAACAGCTTAGATGCTAGACAGACATCCTGGGTCTGGTCAGAGCCACACAATAAAGGCAGAGTCGGGTCTTAGTTACAGGCACGAGGAATGTGATGAGGCAAGCTTTGAGAAGCGCTGCTGCAGCAGCGATGGTGTCCACATTAAAGACCACAGAGAAAGGGCTGCTGACCCCATCCTGCCCTGCCGGGCTTAGCACTCAGGGTCCCAGAAGCAGAGTCAAGGGAGGCTGTAATTTATGGGAGAGAGCTGAGTTCACTAATGGCTCAGACTTAAAGCACTAAGAAGGAACCTGGAAAGGGACTGGTTTCATGGATGATGCAGAAGTAACTGAAAAGAATGAGCCTCACTAAAGATCAAAGAGAAGTCCATGGCAGAAGGGGATGCCTTTTACTTCGTGTTGGGTGATCATAGACAGGAAATGTCTTGAACATGAATATGAATAGAAATGAGAAAGTTGAAAGACTTCCAAAGATATGTCCCGCCCTCCTCTTCTCTCCTGTTTAGGAGTATGTGGTACTCATTTTCAGGTAAGAAAAACAGCAGGCTTGCCTAATAGTTTATTTCAAAGAACCAGCTCTCAAAGTTTCCTTTATAAGTCTTTGTTTAAAAAAAAAAGACCGCAGCTGGAGACCATCACCAGAGGTCCTCTGTCCCCAGTGGCCACCTCCTGCTTACAAACGCATTTGGACTGCAAATGTGGGCTGGGATGAGAATCTGATTGAAAGTCATAATAATATGAAAACTGGGGTTAGATTTTCATTATCCTGGTAAATAGTTACAGGAATTGCTCAGCCAGGATTCCCCTCTCATAGCCACAGTCTTGTTGTTAATTATCTGATCTATGTCACCATCCTAACCAACTCCTCCAGCAATTGGCTAGCAGATCAGGGCTAGGGACGAAAACTCACTTCTAACAGCTCCCGTATGCTGAAGCTACTTGGTGCTGGCCCACACTTGGACAGATTTTGAGGTTATGTGTTCAAGGCTGGACACAGAATTGAAGAAACCAGGAGCTGGAAGAGACTTGGGTGAGCATCCTTCTTATGGTGATCTAAGAGGCTTAGACCATTTCAGTTCCAAGGCTATAAGATGGATTAAAATGGGATGTAACCTCGACCAACTTTCTTCCAGGCGCTTCATGCCCACTTGATCCTAACTGTAACCCTTTGTGCTGTGGCTGTCAATGATGTTCTGGATGCTGCTGAGCTGCACAGCGTTAGACCACATACCTAGGGCTACACAGTCTCAAGCACTCAGCCTCAGAAGCTGTGCTCCTAATTTCCAGGTGGCCTGGGTATCGGCTATGGTGTGGATTCTTTCAAGGCCTTGAAACATGAACAAAGCCCTACCTGCACTCTCATCTTCTGCTTCATCTGGCCTTAGGGAGAAGGCAGCAGACCCCAGTGCCTGTATCCTACCTCTCTGGAGCCATTAGTACTATGGCAGCAGAGGTTTTGGGGTGGGGGGAGTCTTGCAGATTGGCCTTCCATAGCTGACAGGCATGTGCTCAGCAATGGCTGTCTCTAATAGGGTAAATTCTGGGAATACATAGATGATAGAGAACAGGGATTTAAGCTGCTTCTTTCAACTAGCACTCTCCTGGAGAGAAGCACCAAGCATTTTCCTCTTGCTTTTAGCTGTGCATAGATTAATGATCGTCAACCACACAGCCTTACATTGCTATCTACTTCTGCTGATTGCTCCACTGATTGTCCTTGTCAAATTTTACCGAAGCCTATCACACCCTGTAACAAAGCTAGGAGTGCACACTGTTAATCTCAGTACTCCAGAGGCAGAGGTATGAGGGTTGTGAGTTCGAGGGCTGTTTGGCTTACATAACAAACAAACAACATCCAGATGTTGCCACAGATCAGCCTGAGCAACTCAACAACATCCAGATGTTGCCAGATTGGCCTGAGCAACTCAACCTCTCTGGGTTTGTAAAGAGGAGAGCTCCTCACTCATTCCCAGGGCTGTCAAGAAGCAAATGTTTTGCTGCTATGATGGGCTCTCTTGATGCAGGAAAGTTGTTGCTATGGCTGCACAGTTGGCACTCCATGTCTGTGGGCTCCCCATTGGGGCCTTCAAACCAATTACAGATTGAAAGCACTCAAAGATATTAAAAGGTTCCAAAAAATTCAATAGACCAAAAAGAATTTGTGTTCTGAACATATGAAGACACTTTACTCTCCATCATTGTTCCCCAAACTGTTCACAGCATAGCAAGTATTAATAAAATATTTGCATGGTATTGGGGATTGTGAGCAATTTAAAGTAAATGGCAGGATATGTATCCCATTTTATATGTGGGATTTGAGTATCCACTATGTTTGGTATTTGCTGGAGTCCTATATGAATTAGTTTTCTGTTGTTGAGATACAATACCATGGCCAAGACACTCAGAAGGAATGGCTTATTTCATCTTATGCTTCCAGAGGGATAAGAGTTTAGCACAGTGGAGAAGCAGCAGGCGTGGCAGCTGGAGCAGGGTTCAGAGGGCTCATATCCAGTGTTCTGCAGATGGCAATTGCCCTCTGCTCACTGCAACCCAAGCACATGCTTGCCAGTGTCATAGCTTTTTGATTAGGGAAAGTTTGTTCTAAGTATTTAGGTAACCTATCTAGTGCAGCGTGATTTCTCATGCTGTTATCACCAAAGAATTGGATCCTCAAAAACAATCATTCCCATATTAAACATGAATGTATTGATATAGTGAATATTTGAATCTAAAAACACAAGAAAAATTATAAGGCAGATATTTTTTCTGTCAAAACTATTCAGTGGAGTGGGGTGGGGGTGAAGGGGATTGGGGTGGGGGTAGAAAACCAAGATGTTTTCAGCTAAAACCTAAAGAGAAAAACAAGTTGGGAAGGAGAGAAACCAGAAAGATAATAAATCTGTCTGGAATGTCTCCAAGTCACTAAAGCTCCCTGCTCCCTTCCCCTAACAAAGAAGAGCAAAGGCCCTTAGACACTGAGACTGGTGGGAATGAGAGGCTTGCCTGCAGGCTACACAGACACAGTTCACATGTGCAGCAGCAGATGTGAGAAGCTCACCTGGCCTTTGTCTTTTCAGATTCCACACTCACTCGAGATGTGGGTTTGTAGAGCTCTCAACTGACTGTGCAATGTGGACAAGGTGGGAATATTGAGAAGTGGCAGGCTCTTGGTACAGGTGTTGGGAGGTGAAAGGGAGTGAGTGGAGGTAGCTATCCTGAGGAGTCAAACACCTAAGGTAATAGCTGAAGTGCCTCTTGGGAGGTAGCCTGGGACTATCTCAGAGAAGTACAATTCTCACTCTTCAGAATTAAAAAAGAGAAAAAAGAAAGAAAAAGAAAGAAACGAGCAGCATTTTAAAGTCTTGGTCTTGAATAAACTCAGTACTTGATACTTGACTATGTAGCCTCAAGTTCACAGAGATCCACTTTGCCTCTGCCTCCTGAATGATGGGATTAAATTCATGTGCCACCATGCCTGGCTTGGTTTTTTGTTTTTTTTTAAAATGTGATGGACAAATAACACATACTCATAGACTAACCCCATAGCTTGCTGCTTTAAATAGGCAAAGTATCTCCACATACACATGGCTTCAATCCATTTGTGATCGGAGGGAAAGTATGAACCAGTAGGGTAGAGTCAGCTCAAGTTCTAAGAATGTGGCAACGCCAGGCTGAGATCTATGTGGATTGGTCCACAGTGGTTTGCTTCTCAAAGTGGGGCCAAGGAACTATTTGGGAGAGGGTGAGCATCTATTCTCCATCTTGTTCACTTAAGTTGAAGAACTCAGAGTTTCTCAGGTATTTCAAAATGTCTTCCTTTTGATGTGTAAAATATTTTAAAAGTGCAGGCTAGAGCAGAATGACTCACATCCAGTTTTATTAAATCTAACAAAGCCGAAGTTGTCTCCCTCAACACACACGCACACGCACGCACACGCACACGCACGCACACGCGCACTTGTGTACTTCAGTCACAATAAAGCACAGATGCTCTTGGTGATTTGTATCCGCAGAAGCAGCCATTGTCCTGAGCTTTACACTGATCAGTTCCTCTGGGAAAAGGAATGATACTGCGGGGTGACGGGGACAGGATGAGAGAGGACGGAGGCAGAGCGCACAGAAAGCACTGCAAGAAGCTGTCAGATAACACATAGTTTGCTTTTATAAATGTCTTTTAGTCCTTATCTTAACTGCAGGACCTATCCTGTTAAAAGTAAAATCAGGGGTTTCTTAAATTCTGGAGGAAGCCAACACCAAGTCAGGGGGTGCTGAATTGAGTCATGAGCATGCGCCGCACAGGTCGCTTCCTGTGGTGCTGACTGCTGTCTATCCAGTCGCTGTGGGCGGGAAGACACAATTTATTCACAGCAGCGCAGACCAGTGCTCTCTGGAACCACATGTAAGGTTCTAGCACTTTCCTTAATGAATTCCTCATGTGTCTTCCTCTCTTTACAAAAGACTAGTTTATTTATTTGCCCTTACAGTTGAGGACAAAGTGAATGAGTGTCTCTCCTTCCTAGCTTTGCTCTTTAAACACAATTACAGCCCTGCTCAGTCTTTGTCGTTCCAGATAGGCTCAGGATGGTCTCATTCTTTCCAAATAAGACAAATAATCTATTGAAAACTTCATAATTTTTAAAGCATTTTTCTAAGTGTGCAGCAGCTTTTCTAGAGGCTCAGCAGCCAACTGCCTGAAGCCTTCCAGGAAAAAAGATTACTGAAGTAATGGCATACTAGAGCAGTTGACTGACAAACTACATGTAAAAGTAAAAACCAAAATAAATCCCAATTCATTAATATCACAGTGAGATCGCATCTCACACAATGGGCAAACAACAAACACAAAAGCAAATAGACAGAGAAATGATACGTGTCAGTAAGGACCTGAACGAATTTTCACACTAGAGCACAGAGGATGTAGGGGATGTAAAAACAGTGTGGTTGCTATGGAAAACGCTGTTATTTCTCACCATACTAAAGATGAAATTAAAATGTGATAATTATATATTAAAGATAATATAAAATATTAAAAATTTAAAAACCCATCCATTGATCTCACTTCCGGGTATGTTTTTCTTTGCAAAAGAATTGAAAAGGACCTCGTGAAGACCCTTCTGCAAGGATGTTATAGGCATTAGGGAAAATTAAATCAGACTTGAGCCCTACATTTTCTTGCCCTAGAAGTGAATGAATGGGTTTTGAATATGAATGAACAGCCAGGAGCATTCATCATAAAGCCGCATGTGCATGGCCTTTCATTCTGGCAAAGACCCTGAAAATCAATATACTTTTTCATTTTTTAAATATAAGATGAGAGAACAGACTCAACAATGCCCCCCCCCCACACACATTGGCCTTTAGTACATTAGCTCCCAGCTGAACCCCAAGAATTAACTTTGTTGTGATTCCATGGTCTGATCCGCAAGACCAAACCTTAGGAGCTCCTCAAACCTCACAAAATCCTCCCTATAGTCAAATTGAACAACACAGGTAGGCTCATTTGATCAATGCCCTGGAGCAAAGGATGGGGGATACAGCAGTGGAGTTGGGGAGTAGTAGTGGCAGTCTGCAGGATGAACTTTGTGTTTATCTTGGGGTACCCAGGGAGATCTTGGCTATGGGCTTACAAATAAGGGCCCAGGGCTAGGCAGTTAAAGATAGCAAGAGGTTAGAGGTGAGCTGAAGCCACTAAATCTTTGCACGCTTCATTTGAGTGCTCTTGAATAAACACAGGATACACAGTTCTAAAAGTACAAACCCAGTCATGGTGAGTTACTGCACGGATATGTGGAACACTTACATTTCAACTACCTATGTTAGGTCTGCTCATGGTGGTGCATGCCTTTAATCCCAGCATTCAGAAGGCAGGGCAAGTCTCTCTGTGTTTGAGGCCAACTTGGTCTACATAGGAAGTCCCATGGCAGCCAGGGCTATATCCTGAGATTCTATCTCGAATGAATGAATGAATGAATGAATGAATGAATGAATGAATATTTGAGCCCACTCACCTACAGTTCTATAGGTACTTCAGCAAGCTATGAATGGGTAAATCACTCTATAACTAACCACTGAAAATTGCATGACTCAGTCTTCTATATACATTCAGAGAAAGTCACACTCTTGTGAACTTTGACATACATTACTCACATATTTCATAAATTAACTTTGTTCCTTCTTTCCACTTTCTTCTTTTCTTATTGGTACAGGGTCTAGTGTGTCTCAGGCTGGCTCCAACTCACTATGCAGTTAGTTAAGGATGACCTTAAACTCCTGATTCTCTCATCACTAGTTTCCAAGTTCTGAGATTACAGGAGTGAGCTACCATTCCCTTGGCCCAGAGTTTACAAAGTACAAGATCAAGCCCTCAACTTCTGTGCTTTCCCAGGCTTATCCCAGGCTTCCCACCTTCTTCTCCTGGTTCTCTTTTTTTTTAAAAAAGTTTAAAAGTGTTCTTTAATACCATACCAGTATGTATGTAATACCAGAGAAGTAGTATCAAAGCAAATCAAATAGTTTATGACCTGTATGAGTTCAGTGTGTAAACCAGATGATTGTTAGCAGAGGCTAGCAAAGCACCAATCCTCAAAAGGACCACCGATACCTCTGATACAGGTGAGGCTCTGGAAAGCATTTGAATCAAAAGAGACCGACAAGTCGAAAAGTCAGGTTCTCACCCAGCTCCACATCCTGGTCGTCGGTGAGCACAAGTATAATATTGGGTCTGATGTTCTTCCGTTCCTGCTGGACCCTTCCTCGAAACCTCTGGGACCGCACAGTGGAGCACAGGCCTCCAAGCAGCTCTGCGCCCAGCACAGCCAGCAGCAGACTGCAGCAGGAATACTTCATTGTGCTTGGTCCGAAGTTGCTAAGTCCTTGAAACGCCTTGGCTGGCTGGGTTGTGGGAGCTGGGGTGTAGGGAATGGGGGAGGTGTCAAGAAAAAAGAGGAAAGTGGGGGTGAAAACAAAATCCAAACCTAAACAAGGTTGTAGCAAAAGGGCTGCAAATAAGCCAGAGCTAACAGGCAGGCTGGCAGGACAGGGCTGTGTGTGTCACAGGTAGCAGACCGTCACTACCACTGGTGAGATTTTAAGTACTTGGTTATTTGCAAAATCACCTTTGTCCTTTATTCTCCATCCAACTTCCCCGTTTCTACCCACTGCTAAAGTGTAATCTGTAGCACCAAGCTCAGATGTAAACGCTTTCTGACAAGAGCTAATACCTTGAATTAGGTATCCTGGGTGAATAATCAATTTCTAGATTCAGAGGTTTTTCAGAACATCTGCAGATGGAGTCCTAGAAAAGAAAGAGCGAAAAATACAAAGGCAGCATCAGTTAAGGGTTTCAAAACAGGCTTTTGATCTAAAGTAATGTCTTGAAACGTGGATTTTTTCCTTCTCTTCTGTAAAAGGCAGAGTGGGTAACACACAGAACTGCTGATCAGTGACTCCGATAGCATCTCCACTTCCTAAGCAGCTGCACAAACAGTGACCCGTGCATCTTTAAAAATTCCCAATGAGACTGATGGATGAGAGGAGCCGGCCATTGGGAAGGTGCACCTGCGTGGGAGAGCCTGCATGGGAGAGCCTGCGTGGGAGAGCCTGCGTGGGAGTGGCTGGTGCAGGACATGCTAGGGGAGCCTTGATCACCAGCATCCCTCATTGATTCATTATCTAAGAAGAATAAAATGCAAAGCTGTCTCTTGTCGTCTGCATCATGTCACTCACTAGCCAGGAGAGTCATCTCTGCTGACAAGGACTTTTTAACAAGCATGAGGCAGAAGCACCTTTTCCAAGCCCAGGAGAAGCTCCTAACTGTCCCCATCAATCACCAGAGCAAAGCACTTGACAGCAAGGCTGATCCTGTTCAGTCCTTGGCTCTCCCAGTGGCACCTTGGATGACAGTCCCCTCCTGCTGTCAGTTGCCAGTCTGACTGTTGTCAGGACAGGTTTCAGAGCAGCTAGCACAGGCGTTGGCTTTGCTGCTATGTATCTAACCAAGCCGCAGAATGAGATGTCTGATTGGCTCTGAGGCTGCTGGCGAGTGGCTGCCCTTCCACAGTAGAAATAAATAAATGAAATCTGGAGGGGAACATAGCAGAAATCTTTGTAAAGCTGCACAGGAGACTTCTGAAAGGGTTGGAGAACATCCCGCCACTTCAGAACACTAATCTGCAGAAAGCTCATCTCTCAGACTTCTGAAAGGCAGCAAAGGGCTCTTTTATTCCCCCTCCTCTGTTATGCCACAAAAGCTTTTCATGAAACTAATTAGCCAGCAGCCCACTTCATCAGCCAGCCTGCTCTGCACCTGAGGATCTGTAAGTTGATGTGCAACAATAAGCTGGCATAGGATAAATGGGTAGGAGCGCTTAGGTGCAAGCATCACAGAGCAGGGGAAGGCATCCTCATGCATGCCCGTGCTCCAAAGTCTAGAGATGAACAAGAGGCAGCCAAAGAAGAAAGAATGTACACATCCCATCACCCACATTGCTTGTTTTGTGCAAACATATGCACGCTTGTGTCCCTATTATTTTAAAAAACTGTTTTGTATACAGTTTCAATGTCTCTCACTCTGTAGCCTATAATTACTCTCTCTGTGTGTACGTGTGTGTGTGTGTGTGTCAACACTCAACAAAAAAATATAGATTTTTGAATAAAAACCTGATGTCTGAAAATGAGTCTCTCCTAAGTAGCTAATTGCCTGCAGGGCAACGGCCAGGTACTTCCAACCGATCCTATGCCCTGGGAAGCTGATCAGCGGAATCTCTTGCTTTTTCCCCCTTAACTCAGGGATATTCTGGCAATTGCAGTGCATGCTAACAACCCCCAACCTGCAATTATTTTGCACTGGCTGCCTGGTTTCTGTGCACTTGCTTTTAATCACAAGATCTGAGCACGAAAGGGAGGGAGCAGCAACAGAAACCAGAGGGCTGAGAGCAGCTTGCTAGTCATGCACTGTGGGGTCAGGCTTAGCTGTTTAATATGGACCTTCAAGCTTGTAGGATTGGTCCTATTCCATGACTTTTCTTACCTTCCAGAGGCTGCAAGCATATGTGAAAGTGAGCTGGGCTTTGGCTTTCTTGCTTTGGGTAAAGTGTAACCCACCCTCTACTAACAGGGGTGATATAGAAACAACTCATGGCAGTGATGGGGTGAGCTCAAGTGGAGTGACAATTAAGATGCTGATAACCCTCCTGGAACCCAGTCACCATGGCTAGCTATTCTTTTCCTTATCTTATTTCCTTTACCTCTTCCTTCGGGAAACAGAAAATTAGCACCTTGAAAAAAGTGCATCTGAAACTGTGTTCCAACAAAGAACAGGGAAAGCAAAGCAATGTAGTTCCTACCTATTGTGTAAACTTTCTTGAGCTAAGATGCAGACAAAAGCTACATGGAGGCAGCTCGGTGGACAAGGGTACTTGATTTCTGGAACCTACATAGTAGAAAGAGGGAAGTGACGGGAACAAGTTGTCTACTGACCTACATACTCAATGTGGCACTTGCACACTCCGCATGCCAAATAATAAATAAATAAATATAAAAAGAAGGTATCATCTTTAATTGATATTTTAATTTAATGCTAATTTTACATCCATGCAGGGTACACAATGTGATGCTTAGGCATATGTGTGCATTGTGGATCAATCGTGTTTAACGTCAGCAAGTCTTGGAATTTAGCTCTAGTAGCTAGAGTGAAGAATGATGACTCAGCAGTTTTTGAAATTCACCCATGTGTTTGTTATTGGTATTTGCCATAGCTAGGCCAGTTTCAGGGATGGACCTGACTGGGGAGAATGAGGAGACAGGAAGGCACACACATGAACAGGAAGCTGAGGTTCGGTGGTCTGGCTCTTGGATGGAGAAACGCCAGCATCCCAGAAGCTCAGTATGTATGTTTATTATATACAGACCAACAAGGAGGCAGGGTTGATGATATACAGCTGGATCAAGTAGACAGGCTTAGCTAACGTCAGTAGGAGCCACCTCTGACAGGGAACCGTCTTCAGGCCATAAATATCCAGGGGTAAAGAGAAGACACTCTGGGGGACATTTTCTGCACACATTATCAATAGCCACACTCAGGCCCCAAACAAAGGTGAACATTTCTTTGAGCCTTATTGTGGTGGCTTTGCCTTGCCCTTCTCCCCAGGGTCTAAGATTTTGGGGTCCTTGACATGGCTGTACCCATGTCAACAGTACACACTCCCTCCCTCAGGTCTGTCTTTTTCTGTGTCCTACAATTAGCATCGTTCTTAGTAGGTTTTCTTGAAACTGGTTCTTACTGTGCAGCCCAGGCTGGCTTAGATTGTCTACTGCTGGAATTACAGGAGTGTGCCTCCACACCCAGCTCACAATGTTCTTATTAGCAGTGAGTGGTCAGCTTGCTGTACAGTAGAATAGCACACTCTTTCAGTATAACTGTAACTTGTGTTCTCCGTCAGGGCTAACTCCCACTCCCAGGATATTATGAATTCAGGAAATTCATGCGTTAAGCATATAAACAGAGTAGTTAAGACTGAACTTTGGAACATATCTATCTACAGGTAACTCTCTTGGGTCCTTTATCACTGTCCAGAAAGACACAAAGACATACCCTAAAGACACAATGGAGCTGAAGAAATAGCAAAGCTTCATGGTATTAAAATAAAAATGGCGGAGCTGAAGAGACAGCTGAGCAGTTAAGAGTGCTTGAGGCTTTTCCAGACTCAAGTGTAGTTATCAGCACCTATATGGACCAGCTCCCAACTGTCTTTTATTCCAGCTCCAAAAAATCCAGTGGACTCTTCTGGACCTGGGAGGCATCTGTACAGGCACATGTGCATGAATATCCCTCCCCATGCACACATAACTTTAAAATAATCTCTAAAACATATCAAGCCTATTGTCAAGTCAGGGACCCCCTCAGTAGAACATTGGCCAGCATGTGTGAGACCTTAGTACCATGCCCGGCATGAAGTAGTTTTTAACAAGCAAAGCCAACACTACACACAGACAGTTCTTTATTCAAAGACAACCTTTTAGAGCCTGTCATCCTATGTCTGATCTCCAGCTCTAGAAAGAAATAAAATGAGGAGGGAAGAAAGAATCCAGATGGAAACAAAACAAAACAAAAACACAAGAAAAAAAATGCAGGACTTGATAGCAGTGACAGGACGACGTGCTTGAATTAGATGCTTCGTGGTGCATGACAAGTGTCCTTAGAGACTAGCGATTTCTCTTGAAAATGAGTAGAAAAGAGAAGGCGTGTAAAGGAGGCTTTGCCTCTTTCTCTCACACATGACAAGTGTCCTTGAGGGATGCTGCTGCAGTACACTCAAATTAAGACCAGATACAAGCGGCCTTTTCTCCAAACCGTAAGATTGAAAACCCCAAATGTGGGTGCTGTCCATTTGGTGTGTGCAGTTTACAGGGACTTGTTTAAGGCAACCAACCGAAACTATGCATGTGGCATTTTGTTTGACGTTGTCTATAAAATAAAAGGGGAGTTTAAGCCAATGAAAGCGAGTTTGGTTTTGTGAGGTATGTGTAACAGAACCTCAAACTGAACTGAATTCTGTCTTCCCGGGAGGTTTAAGGGGCTCTGGCATCCTAAAGCCCTTACTGTGGACAATTAGAGTTGAGGACTTAAACAGGCTGGGTAGAGCGTTTATCCTGGTCTTTAAAGGTTCAGTGGTAGAGCATCTGTCGAGAATGCACTAGGCCCCGAGTTTGATTCCCAGATTAAAGCGGGATTACCACAAAACTAAATTAAAGAGGAATGGAGCCAAAATGCTTACAGAGCTTTGCTGATGCCCACAAAGGCCATTTCCATGGCATCTGTGAATTTGTGGGAGGATCCTGAGTATTTGTCAGAGGTCAGAACCATGTTGATAAAAACACTGAGACATCATTATTTTTCCTTTCTGCCTTGGTGACATTTGTCTCCAGGCTATAAGAACAATGGCAGGAAATCTGAATTTGTCTGAGTATGAGTGAACAAGTATCTATATCCAGTTTAGACATGCCAGCTTTACCTGAAGCTGTAAAGGAGTTAATTTTATTAACCTCTGACCCTGAGCACACTCTCAGGTTCTATTCCTATTCTGGGGCTAGGTTGAGAGGCACACAGAAGGCCCTGTTCCACACATCTACTCTTCCAGAGAAAAGCACTTGGATTTCTGAGCCCCAAGCTGGACTAGTCATTCATTTATCCACAGAGCAGCAATATTTACTTAATAAAATCATTTGTATGTGGGTATTTTGCAGACGTTTTCTCAAATAGTGAAATGGGCCTATTCTTTTAAGGACCCAAGGAGACATTATTTGCCAATGATGACAGCAATAAAGCTTGTAGCTCTCAAGCTAAAATTGAAGTTCAGGAAATGTGCCCAACTTACAGAAACACTGCAGCTTTCTAAAATGTAAAGCTTTCTAAAATGTAAAGCTTATTTTCAATCACATTGGTGATGATATTAATAATTACTATAACAAAAATAAAAGATACTTTTGATATTGCTAAATAACATGTGCCAAAATTTATAAGACTTGTATAATTCAGTACTGTGTAAAGACACATGAGTGACAAACAATTTGTGTGAAAATTCATCAATGTGTTTTCAGATTTCCCACCTCAGCTGACCTCCAAACTCATCAAGTGTGGCTATAATGGTAAAACCGAGTCTCAGTATCTCAGTACTTGAAGTGCTGCTAAACTATTTCTGCCTCCTCAACTACTTGTTAATGTGCAGCCAGATTCTATTATGATGTCTACCAGAACAATATATTTCAGCAGAGCAAAATATACACTTTTCTAGAATGGTAGCACACTCCTGTGATCCTAGCATGGGAAAAGCTAAGACCAGAGGGTCACCAGTTCTAACACAGCCTCAGTAAAAGTCAGACCTGTGTCAATGAACAATGAACACAAAGGAAAATGCAGTGTAGCTCTTTTCTTTTAAAAATAGATGTATTCATATGATTCGCCGACAGTGCAGGCTACACCTGCAGTGTGGTGAGGGAGAGAGGCCTATGAGCCATTTTTCACTTTATCCAAACTGTAGAGGATTTCCTCAGCAATCTGTTCCATGTGTTGAAATTAATCAACTTAGATACTTTAGATTCTCCTCTTTGCCTATCCATGGAGTAAGAGATTAGAGAGGAATTGAGAGAAGAGATCGTCACAAAAAAATGTACCTTTGAAAGTTAGAGGTATAGCTCAGAGGTAGGGTACTTGTACACAATGCACAGGATACTGTGCTTGATCTCCAGACGCACACATGCACAAACATGCACGAACGCGCGCGCGCACCCACACACATACACACACACACATACACCACAGCATAATAAACAAACTTTTAAGCATAATTGTATAATATCAAGAATTAAAATCATCAGAAACAGTTTTAATGGGCGTTACGGCCATAGCTTTGTAGAAGAATGCTTGCCCAGCTGCACAAAGAACTGGTTTAATTCCCAACATACACACACAGAAAAACAATAACATACAAACAAAAGTAAGCGAGTCAACTGTGGGCATTTTAGAGAACACAAAAATTCTGGATCAACACTATTTGTCCAATTATCTTGGATTACGTATTTGGAAAACAAAGACACCTAAATATTATGGAAAGAACCAAAAATAATTTAGTATTTCCTGAAGTGGGTGAAGTAAAGTATCTTAAGGAAATGACATCATGTAGCCAGAGGTGGCAGAGAGATCCTAGAAAGTGCCACAGGTGGGAGGGGATGCATCTGACTCTTTGTTTTGCTCTTAGGACCCATTTCCTCCTACTTGCCAGCCGTGGTGTGAGGGAAGTGCCTAGTCTTACTGTAGCTTGTTATGCAGTGTTGATTGATATCCTTGAGAGGCCTGCTCTTTTCTGAAGAGAAATGGAGGAGTGGCTCTAAGGGAGAGGGGAGGTAGTGAGGAACTGGGAGATGTGGAGGGAAAAGGAACTGTGGTTGGGATGTAAAGTATGTGAGAAGAATAAAAAGAGGGAGAGAGAGAGAGAAAGAGGGAGAAGGAATTCAACTAAAATGGAGGCAGTGATTTTGATAAAAAGAAATAGAAATAGAGCCTTGGGTAGCTTAGTTAGGTTCGAAAACATATAGTATATCTATTAAATTTGCCTTTGTTTTTACATATTTATACAGCTAATTTGTTTATTCAAAATATTTTCGAGTGCACATGTGCGTGTGCATGAGCATGCATGTGCAAGCCAGTGCCTGAGGCCAGGAGAGGGACTGCAGAGTTCTTGGAGCTAGAGTTAGGAGATTATGAACTACACAACATGAGTACTGGAAAGGGCAACAGACACTGCTGATCCATCTCACCAGCCTCTCTTGGTAGCCGTGCTCTGTGCATAGCTGTGTGCTAACTAAGCAGCGTTCTCTTACTGCTTCAGAAACTGGAATGCACAGCAAGGAAGGGAAAAATAACTAAAGAATTTTGGAGGGAGCTTTCATGGTTTTAACCTGGAAGGCACCCAGGACATTTTATCACTTCACTGGCTGTATGCAACTAAGAAGTATGGCCATACCCAAGCTCAGGGGTGCTGGAAAGTCTGGTGAAGGAGCTTTTGCTGGGTGCTGCTGTCTGTTTCACACATGCATGGGTCCACTAATAACTTCAGGCTTAATCTTCGTGTGTGTATACACTGACATGTGCATTCTTAAGTTCTGTGTATAAATCTATTTATACCCAGACACAAAGCATCTTAAGTAATCAAGAAATGTATTTACATATAGATTGACAATACCAAGTAATGGAAAACTATAATCGCTGGTTAACAGTTAACCAACCCGAACACTAACACATGCTTTTCAAAGACTTGTAGCTCAGTTGCAGAGGGGGTGTTCCCTATGCTTTAAGGTCCAGAGATCAAATCCTAGTCCTACAGACAAGCAATATAGGATTCTAAAGATTTGGTTTTTGAGACAAAGCCATGCTATGTAGTAGAAATTGCCCTGGTACATACTATGTAGCCCAGGCTAGCCTCATTTCAGCCTCTGGTATTACAGCATGTTTCATGACTCAGATCAGATGTGGGGAATCATTTTATTAGACATGTTGCACCTTGATTTGTTTCTGTAATGTACACAAATGCAGCACAACTCAGATTTCTTTTGTTATTTTTATGTGTCTTATGATATACGTGTTGAAAGAAACACTTATTTTCGAAAGAATAAGATGCAACATCTCTATTTCAAGAGCACTTCTCCACATAGTTACACCAGTCAAGCTCCACAGGAGGAAGGAACACCTTACCTCACTATAAGAAATTAAGCCCCAGCTGAGTGGACCCCTTTGACCTTTGACCTACTCTTTGTGGCATCTAGGTTCTCACAGGTGTAGCTGCTCTCAGGGGTTAACAAGTGGCAAAGTAGAAATGAAAGCTCACTTAGGTCACACTGGGTGGTCACCAAGACGGAGTTCTGAAGGATTGGCTAACATTTTAAAAGAGGCAGAAGGAATCTGGCCTCCTACCCCCACTGGCTTCTAGCCCAGGGCTGATCCATGGAAGTTAGTTTCACTTCTCTCACTTATTATTTATAGGATAACACTTATTATTTATAGGACATAAATAAACACTTATAAGTTATAGATAACTTTTAAAAATAATCCAGTGACCATATTAAAGTCAAAGGTCTTGCTCCAAGACATTTTTCAAATAAGCTTAAAATTTAGGGTAGTTGTATACAGCTAGTTTGAAAAGTCTACTTCAGGAGTTACACCAGGAAATATTATTTTCAGAACTTTTATCCCATTGGTTCAATAGATCATTCCAAGTCCTTCATGGCAAGATTCTCATGCTTGCCATTTTGTGGCCTTGTAGACCTGGTGAGAAGGGAGTGGACGGCCTCTAGGAAAATCAAATCACTCATCTTCGCCATAAAGCATAGATCAAATGCAAATTATCTGCGTACTCTTACCAACACCCGCCTGACTTACATCATTTTCTTCCAATCTAACCCATCGATCAACCTCAAACCAGGACCTCAACACACCAACAGAAATAGATTAGCCTTGAGGCGCTCCGCCAGGCAGGCAGGGTTTATAGCCGTCAATCTGGTGACATTTACAGGCTCACAGGATGTGGCTTGTCTCTAAGACTTGTAGTAACCTGAAATTTACCCCATGAATGTCTTGGTTTATTGCCTGAACAGAAGATGGGGAACATTTTAGGAAGTGGAAATATTTTATTCATGCTAGCCCCTAAAGTGGATGCTTGTTTGTAAGGCAAGCCTTCCTGGGCTTCTTGCTCAGACTATGATCTCTGCTCATGGATATTTGAACAAGTTGATGTCTATTATCCCTGGAGTATTTACAAATATCCGCTTACTGGAGGAGCAGTCTTTAACATTCATCTGTACGCCTTAGCTTCCCACACTCACTAGTGTTCCATGCCTAGAATTTAGTTTCTCACTAAGGACTCTATTTTGTTTTCCAACTTTCATTTCTTAGCACACACAAGAGCAGCTCTTGTCTCTCACACACAGAAAGAGCTGATGTAACTAAACCAGCTGATGTGCCCCCAAAGTAAAAACAGACATTCATGAAAGCTGGCCACCAGAGGCCATTCTGAACGGTGCCTATTTCAAAGCAGTCCCAAGCACTCTCTTCTCTCTAGCGATTTGATTCCACGAAAGGGAGGTGTTATTAAAACCTGATGTGATGTTGAGATCAGAGATTAAAATGCATCGAGGTTGGGGTGATTGGAGTGTCCAAGCTTTGAAAGCACATGGCAACTGTCAATGATATTTGTAAGATTGGTGACACACAGAAGGTAAATGATTCTTACTTGTTAATTGAGGGGAACAAAATTAAACAAATCTGCAGGAAGTTTAGATTGGGTCTCCACATAAAATTTGTATGTAAAAGTGAGAAGATAGTAAAACAGTGTTCACTAATGGGCAAATGAACAAAATTTGGAAACCTAATAGCTATGAATGGTGAGGAGCTTGAGCCATCAAGAAAGTCTTTGTAAAGTTTGAACTACAAGCACTGCATTCTGCTGGCCTACTACTGTAAAATAAGAAGCAAATGTGCCGAATAACATCTGACACGTCCATAGTTATCAGTAACCAAAGAAGATTCTTAGCCACAGAATCTAGCTACCTAGTTTTCCATGGCTTCGGCATTTACCAGTGTTTCCAGTTCTGGGATGTTTGTGTGTTTCCTGTGAACCTTATGTTTCTTGATTGTATTTAGTTACAATTATGGACAAAAGTATCCAGGATCATATTTGATAGATTTCTGGATGGAAGGTCAAGTTACTGTAAATCAAATATTTCCAAAATCATGGAAGAAAATTGTTGCATGTGCCTTTATTTTTCTGTTGATCCAAATAAGAAATCTTCCAGACTTTGCATACTTACATAGCTAACTCATTTTTTTGGCAAGTGGAGCCAGAGGGAAAAGCTGAAGATCCAGACTGGATTCATAGTCCAAGTGCTGGCTTTAACTTTTTACTTCCTGGCAACTAAGCCATTGACTTCTCTCCAGCTCCTAGGCTGTGTGGAAGGAAGCTTTCTTTCCCAGAAGAAATGACTCTTCCATGCTTGGCTCTTGGTTTCAGGGCACTGGATGCTATAGCAGAGCTGGTCCAGAGATCAAGTCCACCATAAGACAATGGCCAGGAGGTCAGGTACATAACTCAGGAAACTCACTTGGAAGTTTGGATACTTACTTTAGTTCAACTGATTGTACAATGGGCCTAGAACATTCCAAAGCGATGCTAGTACTGTTTGTCTGTAGCATAGCCATCGAGTGGACAGCACTGCAAGGGGAAGGTGATGCAAGCACACCTACTCTTTTTTTTATGAGGTTGAGTTTCTCAGACTGAAACACTAGCTAGCTAAGGCAGTTGGAGGATCACAAGGTGGCATGCAACTGACCTGACAGGTGATGCTATAGCTGACAGGGCTGTTTTGGAAGACTACCTTTTTGAGAGGGCAAGCATTTTGGCACATTCCATCTTCATAGAAAAATAACTCATTGACTACTGGAAAACACTAAATTTTCTCCAGAAAAATATCAACCCATCCTTTGAATGTTTTCCAACATGTCTAACACACCTTCTACATATTACCAGTCATTATGTGAACAAGACAGTTTTTCAAATACTTGATTTAGGTTGGCTAATGGAATCTGGCGGTTGCCTAGAATGATGTAGAAGTTGGTTATGTTTATTAAATGACTGCTGTTTACCATGATGCCTTTAGGTTAAGTATTATTCAAGGTTAGAGACAGAAGAGGTGACTTGTTTCTTAACTGAATTTCCTTCTTAGCTTTTTCTCCTGCTTCTTTTATTTAGATAGCAATTTGCAATGCAGCTCCAGCTAATCTAGAGCTCTCTCTGTGTAACCCAAGCTGGCTGTAAGGTTGCAGGCACGTTCCTGCCTTGGCCTTGGGAATGCTGGGATCACTGGAATGAGCCACTCACTGCATGGCCCCCTGCTCTGTTTTCTGACCCTGTACAATTTTCTCCTCTGTCAATCCCTCTGGTGCTCTTCCCCTCACCTACACCCTCCTGTGAGAGGCTATCCAATGAATACGGTGCCTTTACAAAACATACTCTGAAATCAGTTAAATAAACCGACTCATTGTGGTCTGCAAGGCACCATTAGTAACCCGGGAGCACTCTGAGCTGAACTTTCCTCACACCTTTGAAGAGTAGGGAAAGATGGGGACATGCAGAGGGAGCTGAACAGCAAGTCCAATGGCTCATGCCAGTCAAACTTGCAAGCTTACAAGCTACACTGTCTATCTCAGCTCCTGTGGTGGCAGCACTTTTTAGGGCTGCTTGTTAGATGCAGGACCCATTAGCTTTCATTGTAGAATTTAATTTGAAGCCTGGATTTTCCAGTTACTTGACTTAGCGAGAAGCTTCTAGCATCAGGTGGGCAAGGGCGAGGACTGTGTTCAGCCACAAAGTGAACAGCTGCCCTCTCTTCTCTGTTCACTGAACCCCCAGCTAACTTTTGACATTTCTTTCTCCTTCATTCCTCACTTCCATAGCCGAAACCCTGTCCTCTGACTTCTAAGTGCCTTCCCCCTTGTTGCCCTTGACTCTCCAGAGTTCCAGCACTTCGATGCTAGTTCATCCTTTTCCCACAAGGAATTTTCACTAATGCATGGTGAGAAATTCATGCATTTCACAGTCAGGACTTGAACCATGCCACACCACACCTATGAGTAGACATTAGTAATCTTTCTTCTCGTAAGGAGAGGCCTCTTGTCCAAAATTACACAGACAGAAGAAACTAGATAACCCCACAGCAGAGTCTCTATAAATGTTTTTTGTGTTTCTCTTGAAGTACATTTTTACTTTCAAGATTCTGTGTATCTAAACATGTAAAATTAATGGGACGGGACTTTTGAGTTTGAGCCTCAGGTGTTAGGGGTGTTTTCAGCATCTGCACTGAGCTTTCCAATATCTCTGAAGGGAGCTAACCAGGGCACCCTTATGGCAACCACTCAGCAATACCAACCTGCCTTTCACCTTGTAAACAGAAAGAAACTCTTCTGAGTGCAGTTAAAAAAAAAAAGCAGGGTTGCTGGGAGAGGGGGTCGACTGGCATGGTTAAACATGAATATTCAAGACCACGAGTCACAACTCCATGAATCAGAGGGTCTTCTGTATTTGTATTTAGCATTGTGGAATTTTGAGACAACTTGCCATGATCAATTAATCCTCAGTGCTGAGGCAGAAGGTGAAATAATTTGTGCACAGTCACGAAGTCAGTCATTCTCAGGCTCTGTGTTAGTGTCAGGGCACTTCCCTTTCCAGAGAGAGAGAAGACAGAACCTGACTTTTCCTTTTGAGGCTGAGATTCTAGTGATCCACCCTCCTCACTCCACAGTCTCTGAAACTGTCTAAGATGAGGCAGGTGGCTGCCAGCTGTCCTTACTTCATACCCTAATGACATCATCTGCAGTATCTCTAGTCCATGGAAATTCCACCTACTAATATCCCCATTTCAACAGCTCTCAGTAGATCCTGTTCCTCTAACCCAAGTAGGACACCCATGGGAGCCTCCTGAGGCTTGGCTTCCTTGTGCAGGGTGGAGTCTAGTTAGGATGTTGTACTTGGCTGTTTGCATCTGTTTTCCACCATCTCTAGTGAGGTTTTCATTGAGGCTGATTTTAGTAATGCCTCAGTTGTCTATCACAACAGTGGGAAGGAGGAGCTTCAACACATGAGTTCCCATGATTCCTTCGGTTAACTATTTAAAGGCTCCAACTCAGAACTAACAAAAAGGAACCATCTTTAGAAAGGAACCATTTATTTTTTCAAGCAGAATTTGTGCAACAGAGAATGACCTCTTATTTTGTTATGGAAACGATTGGATGTAGTGACTGCCTTGGCCCAGGCTGTGTCACTTCTACCATGTCCTCTCACTGAGTGACTCCAGAGGAGGTAGCAGACCACAGGTGTCAAGCACCGTTCTCATTTTGTACTGCGTGACAAAGGCATCATTGCTGATAGAAACTGCAAATGCTACTATATGCCTCTGCCAGGCTGTGCATCCGGCACCCACCCCTGCTTACCAACATTGGTTCAGCACCCAAATTGGTTGAGTTCTATTTCTTTGGGTGGGGATATTTTTCTGGCAGAAGAGGAGCAAGGATCACTGTATACTGGATATAACTTGGCCATACCCACTTTGAAATTAATTACATATTTCCCAATCTTCAGAGAACACTGCAGATGGGATCGCTATTCTGAGGATCTAGGTCTTCCTTATAGACATCATTATTGAAATACCTCAAGCTTTCCTTAAGGACACTGGGAATCACATGCCAAATGCAGACAACAGACTGACTGAGATTCTTTGTGGCATTTCTCCACACTCCTGCTTTGTGTGCTTTGCTGTCTATGATCACTTCTTATTGTTGGCACATTTGCTTCTCACCACGCCTCTGCACATCTCTTCCAACATGCTTGAGAGACACAGACTGATAACTGGTTAGGCGTTATGAGTCTGGTGCTTCAAACCAGGAAAAGATGTGGCCAGCCCTCTCAAGCATGGCATGTAGGAATGTCAGCAGCACATTGTCAGGACAGATGTTTGGATGTGCACCCTTCATGGGTTTTGGAGAATCAGCCCTGGGTTTCTCGAGTTTGCCTACTTTTTACTAGGCAGCTAACAATGAAGTCAGGAAAGACTCTTGGACTATGTTCTAAGGAGGCATTCCTAAGTTCCTGCTTTGCCATTTCCCACATCTAGCAGAAGCCCCCATCCCACCCCAGACACTGGACTAAGTAATCCCACTACTGGTTGTATCTTGCTCACTTCCTCAGTGAAGTGCACAAATATAGAGTTGCACAAATTCTGCTTATATCTTACTCATTGAACAGTGACTATGGAATTTATTCTAATTTCCATAAATGTCATAATTTATCAGTCTCTGGTTGACCACCTGTGTGAGACACTTCATTAGGCCCTAAGGAGATAGTGGATGACCGGAAAGGAAAAATGCTCCCTTTGAGTGGATACTTATAGAGGACACTGGATGTAACAGTTTCAAAGTGTGCAAGCAGCTGCTCTCATCCTGAAGGATGGGCAGACTCACACTTTGAGCAGCAGCATGGTGCCCTGGAACAAGTTAATTACTTTTATAGGCTAATAGTACAGTAGAGTCGGACATCTGTCTTTTAAAGGTAAGGAACATACTTGACAGTCAAGTCAAAGGTGAGCCCAACGCGGTCACTCAGCACTCTCAGCTAGCACTCTCCTGTTCTGTCAATCCAGCTAGCTTCTGAAAGCTTAATGTATGTTGATAAGAACTGAACCAGATTTGTTGAATGTTTAAGTGATTCCTTATACCTTATATTCTAGTAGAGATACATTTATAAGATACAGTTATATTCTAATAAAGATACATTTATTCTTTCCACAGATAAAACATCTTTCATGTTCACAACATATCACAGAACCCTGGCATAGATAATTAACTGTATCTTTCAACTCAATATAAGGAATGTTCTGCCTCCCCTTGTCTCATGTAGGATACCAGAGAAAGCTGAAGCTGAAATTCACACTGGGGTCTTCTGGCTGGTGGCGAGTTCCCCTAACAAATTATATTGTTTTCATTTTTGTATGCTCTTTTGTAAAGAGTTACCAGTGCAAGCAGCCAAATATAGATGTTGAAAATGCACAAACAGATTTAACACACAAAGAAGCAAAGAGGAGATGCACTTTGCCTGGTTCTCAGACTTTTCATGGACTCTGTTCTCTATAGCACAATGAAATGTTGGTTTCAGACTCCTTACTTGTCTGCACGAACAATCCAGGGAAAACACCCAGAAACAGTGACTGTCTCTGACATGACAATCTGCTGAGTTACAGTGGAAGTGCTGTTTCTGATGAAACCTTTAACTGAGTCATAAACAACAACTTTTGGGGGAAATACATCTATAAAATAAATGAGATTTAATGACAGGAGAAAGCTTCAAGAGTATGCTGATTTTTAACATTTAAAACAGTGTTAACAAAAGTTAGTAGAAAGGTTTGGTCAGCTCACTGAACAGTGTGTTTTTATAAGACATACACATACACACACACTCACAAATTAAAGAGTTTAGGAATGACTTGCAGTGAGCATTCCCCCATTGCACAGAAATTGAGAAATGTATTTTTTCTAGGTTGGAAGCATGGAGGAAAGGGAGGCGAGAGTTGCCTTTTTTTTTTTTCCTGGAAATTAATCTGACCATACACCACTGTTTTGACTGACCTGGGAGCAAGGCCACAGAAGACAAACCAGTACTGGACAGAGTAGCCACGAGGGACTTTTTGTGCTTAGTATAAGGGTGACACCCATTTCCCTCCATATTCTAACCTCTTTCCAACTCTGTTCCTGTTTGCTAAATAAAACACAGTTAAGCTAGAATAACTGTAAGCTACATAGCACCGATTGTTGACTGCCTAGCTTATCATTCATATCTTATCCATTCATAACACAAACGCCATTTAATTTGTAGTGGTTACATGCCCAGTTTCAGGTGACGTTTCTCAGCTTCCCTAGGAGTTATGTGCTTGCATGCCTGAGTGCTTTCCAGTGAGATGTGAAGAAAGGCTGTACTGGGATCACTGGTTCCATGAGAACCAGTGGCTGTTTGGCAAAGATCCTGGCTCGACCTTCAGCAGCCATCTTGGGCCACAAAGTGCTGTCACGGGTGAACTGTGCCATACTATAGACAGAGAAAGGAGGCCTGGCTGAACAGTGACTACTGTTCCAAGCCACACTTTCATGTTTGTGTGTAAGACCCCTGCCTTCCATTATGATAGTAGGCCCTATTTTGATTTCTTTTATGTGCAGTCAAAATCGCAGTGACATTTCTTAACTAAAAGTAATGTTTTTCTTTCCCTCACTCTACAGTCACTTTAGGTTTAAAATGTTAGGAAAACATTTGTTTTTAAAACCCAAACAGAGGCATTTGGTTTCTATTTGGAACAGGACAAACAACAGCCTGTGTTTAGTGAGAGCTTTGGAGAAACAAAGACATGGAGCCTTGAGTGATGGCTCAGCAGTAAGAGCAATGGCTGCTTTCCTAGAGGGGCCTGGGTTGACTTTTCTGCATCTGCATGATGGCTCATAGTCATGTAGTCCCAGTTCTAGGAGATCTAACACTCTCTCCTGGTCTCCGTGGGCACCAGGCATGTATGTGGTACACAGACATACATGTAGACAAAATACCAATAGAAAATAAAATAAAGTAAATGTGTAGAGAAATACACAGATAATATATAATTGCAACTTAGGGACCAGTGGGATGTGTACCTTCTTTTCATGTAATTAGTTCTCAACTACATTTAACTAATGTTTAAGATTGTTTAAGGTTTCTCGGCCAAGCAAAGAATGTTAGCAATCATTCATAAGCCATGGGAATGAAAAACAAGAATGGACTCTTTATAACCCCCAATTCAAGTGGACTTTTATCATATATGGCTCTTTAGTCTCCTTGTAAATTTGGAACAGTAACAGCACAATAGGCTCGGGCAGACTGCCCACACTCTTCTTGAGTTTTCCTTCCAGAGGCTAATGGTCATGATCTACAGCCAAAGATATGAAAACTCTGTCAACATGAGATTCTGAAAACATCAGTATTTTCAGAAATACTGATGCTATTGTCTTACCTAAATACAAAATCTTAATGTTGAACAGAAAGGCAGTAACACCAACAACCCCTACTCAGGAATCTTGATACACTTTCATTTTTTAATTTTTTTGCCTTATATTTTAATTGGTTGGAAAAACTTATCAGCACTCAGAAGGTTGAGGCAGGAGAATTGTGAGTTCTAGGCCAACATGCATTACAGAGTAAGGGTGTCTCTCAATAATAATAAACAAAACACGTAAAACGTATCATTATTATCTGTAGGCATTTTTTCTTTTCCCTTTTGACTATTATAAATCTTACCTGATTTAATTTTCAGTTGCAAATAGGAACACGGCTTTTACTTAAATTGCATTTTTAAAAATTTAATCTTGCCAGGCAGTGGTGTCATATGGCTTTAATCCCGGCACTTGGGAGGCAGAGGCAGGCGAATTTCTGAGTTTGAGGCCAGCCTGGTCTACAGAGTGAGTTCCAGGATAGCCCAGGCTACACAGAGAAACTCTGTCTCGAACATCGCCCCCCTCCCACAAAAAAAATTATTTTCAGGGAGGGCATAAAGATTTCTATACTTTACAAAAATTCCTATAAAAAGAATTTGTTTTGCATGTCTGTATTTTGCCTTCAACTAAGATTTTATAAACTCAAATGAATATGCAGTTGGGATTCTATTCTTAAACATGTGAAACTGAATCCATTGTCAATGACTAAAATCTAAAGTAATCATTGATAAGCTAGAAAAGTTAGAAGGAAAAACATATGAATCCACAAGCCAAAATTGTTCATGTTTAGCCACTGTGAAATTAAAGTCATTTGGTAACTCTGCATAGCTGATACCATGATTCTCAAACCATTTCATATGGTGTCACAGAAAAGAAGGATAGTGGTGCCATGCAAGTCCTTGGGCTATGCAGACATGGCTACTGATGGCCCAAGAACACTGGCCATCATAGCCATATGTAGCCCTCCAGAAGCAGAGAAGGGACAGATCTTGACCCACCTGTGATGTGTGTATGGCTTGACACACCTCAATCTAAGCTTCACAGTCAATCGAGAGGCTGCTGGGATGCTGTGGTCCAGAGTCAAGTGGACTATATTGATTTTTAAGTACTGTGACAATTAATTTGCAAATATAAGACTAAAGTATTAAAAATAGAAGACTTTCTTAAAGTGCTTAATTGCTCTATTTTCTTTTCTTTTTCTTCTTGGTGCTGGGCATCTAACATAGGTCCTTGCAGGTAAGACAAGTACTCTGCCACTGAGCTACATCTTCACTCAGTGTTTTTTTCCTCAATAAAATAGAAATGTTCTGATTGGGCAACAAGGATCAATAGGTTGCCTCACAGAACCAAAGACCCAGAGAAGCAAAAAGCTAGAATAGACTAAATTGTAGTTGTTTCTGCCTTGTTTTAGAACTGAACCATTGAGGCCTTGAGTAGAATCATGTACATGCTAGGGACATTCTACCACTGGGCATCATTGCCAGCCTCTTGCCTGGAACCTTATACAGAATGCACAAGTTGATGACACTGGCAATGTGTATTACACATAATTCAGAGTAGCATCCTTCCATGCTTATTTATTTGACTACTTTTTGTTTTTCACTAATGCCTACTCTGCTTACAATTGAGGAACTTCAATTCTATCCTGTATCACACACAGGACTTAACTTTGAGACACACTTTCCAAACTTCTCCAGCGTGTACAGAACTCTTGACCTTTTCAAGTAGAGACTTCTGGGAGATAGGACATCAATGAGCTAGGAGGGAAAAGAGGAAGGCTGCGGGTCTTCAGCTAAGGAGAAATGGTGTTCAGAGTCATGTCAGGCCACCATTCCATCCAATGGATGGCCACAGAGTCAATAGAGTGCCGAACCCTGGGTGCCTCAGACTCATAAGAACGGATACTTCTCACTCTCTCTCTACTTCTGACATCTCTCCTCTGGTGGGCCCACAGTTTTAATCATAAAGTATTTATGTTTCTATGCATGATCTAAGAACCCATAAAAGTAGAATAAACTTGTTCTTTCACCTAGACATATGTGTCAACACACACACACACACACACACACACACACACACACACAATGAAGTTTTAAATAGTAAAACCCCTTAAAAATTAGGTATTGTACTCTCTCCTGTAGAATCCAGACATCATAATTGATATACACATCTTCACCATTCCTGTATATTTTATCAAACAGCTTGCTCTTCTTAACAAATGGTCAGAAGCAAAGATGTTGTTTATGCTCTCAAAAGCATTCTTTGCAAGTTCAACTCCCTGGGAGAACCTGGGGGTTTTGTTTTCAAACCCATGTTTGGTGACAGACATCCTTGCTTTAATGAGGCAACTGTTAAAATGGTATCTTCCCTTCCTTCCTGTGTGTGACACAATCACTGTAGCTGATTGAACAGATTCCCTCACTGAGGCCAAGTCTGAATTTCCATTTTCTCATGGGAGGAGTGACAGCCAGTCTTGGATTCGTGTGTTAACGTAATCTGGTGATACAGAAGGGAAAGCACTTCTGTTGCTTGTACTACTTTGGTTTCTCTGGGGAAGAGATGGATCTAACTAGCTCTCATGTCGCGCATCGTCGATGGCAAATTTTACCTTTATACTTGCATGTACAGAGATGACAGCTGTTGACATTGCTGAACCCAGTAGAAATTAATGTAAATACCTGCAATATTTCTCATTTCTTCCCTACTGACTCTACCCCCCCCCCAACATCCTGCTCAACTGGTCTCTATTTCTCCCTTCCAGAGACACATACTTATCTGCTTCTTCCTTTCACTCTCTCCTGAAATCTTTCTAAGAATTCTTTAGCAGTGTCATGTAAGAAGGGCTAAAAGCTTCTTGGGTTAGAGACTTATGGGAATCACAGATAATTTCAGTTCATGCTCCTCTGGGTAAATGAAGAGGGATTGTCTGGGTGTGATGGCACATATCTTTCATCCCAGAATTCAGCAGGCAGCTGCAGGTGGAGCTCTGTGAATTTAAGACTAGCAAGTCCTCATAGCATGTGAGGCCTTGCCTCAAATCAAACAGACAAAGAGACAGACTGACATACAAACACACAAGCATGTGACTCTAATGAAGGTGTCAGTACATGCCTAATGCCAGTTTAGGTCTTGAATGTCTCCTATAGGTGTTGAAGCTTTGATCACTAGCTGTCACACACTGAGAAGTTATGGGATCTTTGGAAGACAGATAGGTGAAAGGATGGTAGGTCACTGGAACCGTGACCTTGAATGGACTGAGTTGGGATCCCAACCTCTTTACTTTCTGTTGCCAAGAGGCAAACATTCCTCTTTCAACAGAGTATTGCCAGGACGAACTGTGATAACACATGTCCCATGCAGCAAGTAGATCATGAACCAAAACCTCTCAGATCAGGAGCCCACGTATCTTTCTTTCTGAAGGCTCCAGGTGTAGATCAGAGGGGAGGGGTGGAGCCCAGAAGAAGGGAACTCAGCATGGGAGAGGACCTGGCTTCAATCCATAGACTTAAAAAACAGGCAAAAGAAAACAAATAATATTCCGTTCATACAGGCAGCAAGGGACTCTTCCAGGTTGACCTAACCATGTTTTTCCCGTTCAAAATTCAATGCCTTCTCACCCTTGGCTCTCAAGTTAAAACACTCATGGTTTAAAGAATTTCCTGATACTTGGCCAACAAATTTTTACCTTCACTAAAATGATGGGTTCTTTTTGGTGTGCCAAAAACTTTTAGATTCCAGTAAACATTTCTTTAACTTCTTTCTGTCTCTTATGTATCTAACTCACGTCCGTAGAAACTCTGTGTTCCTTCCTCCAATCTCTTGGGACTGCCTATGCGTTCTTCCGCCAATGGACAACCCGTTCCTCTCCAAAGTTCTCTTGGAATCTGGAAGCTAGCTTAGTGGACACAATTGCAATAAAACACTAGCCTAGATGGTGATATACCATCTTTTAGGGATACATCCTCATCCTAATTGTATTTTGAAAAGGGAGTTGACTGTTTAGAGGGGGTAGGACTCAGATGCAGAGCACTTGCTCAGCATGCACAAGGCTCTGGGTTCAGTCTCCAGCATGAGAAGGAACAAAATGAGTTGACTACCCCAGCCTTTCATGCTTGAAGGTTTTAAGCTCCTGAAGACAAAATCTTTTCTTATTTGCATATCATTATGGACTGTGAGAAGATTGGGACATTTAAATACTTTTTCAGATAGCATGAGATCTTTCATCTTTAGAAGTCTTTCTTTTCTCACTAAGTCTCAAATTCAAGACAATTTCATTCAGTAAAAAAAAGAGAAAGAAAGGAAGAAAGGAAGAAAGGAAGAAAGAAAGGAAGGAAGGAAGAAAGAAAGAAAGAAGAAAGGAAGAAAGAAAGAAAGAAAGAAAGAAAGAAAGAAAGAAAGGAAGGAAGGAAGAAAGGAAGAAAGGAAGAAAGAAAGAAAGGAAAATGAGCAAGTCAGGTCTCATTATCAATCATTCTGAAAGCCATTACTTAACTTTTAAATTGTTCTCTCCCTGAGCAATGGCAAGGTATTTTGAATCAGAAGCAGTCTCTCAGTCTTCCAGAATGTAGGGTGTCAGCTGAGATGTCAGGGCAGGAGGAACACACTTTGAGATGTACCATTGTTGACTTTTTGAAGACAGCCCTGGATGTCCTAAGGTATCCAGCTACAGGGCTAAAGCTGGCCATGGCTCTGCTTCAGAGATAAATTTAAGCTCATAAGAGAAAAAGCAGTGTTGGCGGTTTTGACCCGACAGTATTTCTGTTCTTCTAGTCTCATGCTCTATCTCTTGTTTCCAAGCTCCTCTCCAAAGATAGCCCGCCTCAGCACCCTTCCCTTCCCTCCTAGATGGGCACTTGCAAAACTCATGAAACACCCTGTCAAGCTGGGGTGGATTCTTGAAGAAGACATCTGCAGATTGGGGTTCTAGCCTGAGTGTATTGGCAGTCTAAAGCTAGAATTCTTTAACCTTTAGATTCTTAGTTGGCACTAGTTCACAAATCTGCTGGAAGACTTTGTTCTCTGTTAGAAGATGAATGAGAAACATAGACCTCTGCCAACAGTTGGAGGGTTAAAAGAAAAAAAGAAAGCGAAAGTAAATAAAAAACAAATAAGCTAGCAAACCAAACAAGAGCAAGTTGACCACAGGCTGGCTATCGTTTTCCTTTATTAAAAAGAAGAAGAGGAGGAAGAGGAAGAGGAAGAGGAAGGAGAAGGAAGAGGAGGCTGGAGAAATAACTCAGCAATATGCTTCAAGAGTTTATTATTCAAGTCTGAGGACCTAACTTCAACCCCCAGCACCCATATGCTGAGCATACTACTAGTGGCACATGCCTTAATCCCAGCAGTTAGAAGGCAGAGGTGTCAGATATCTGAGCTCAAGGTCAGCCTGATCTACAGAGCAAGTTCCAGGACAGCCAGGACTACACAGAAATCCTGTCTTTGGGGAGAGAGAGAGGGGAGAGAAATAGGGAGGGAGGGATGGAGGAAGAGAGAGAGACAGAGAGATAGAGAGAGAGAGAAGAAGGGAAAGATAGATCACATTACCTTTAATATCAGGGGCTAGATTAAACACACGGCAGAACTTTCTGGAATGATTCATACTCTTGAAGTACCCCTACGATGCCCATATTTATACCGAGAAGGGAAAAAGCTAGGTATTTGTATATCTGTTTAACGTGGATCTTGAGACCAGAAATTGTATAGGGAATCATACATAACTAATGATAGTTCCTGCCAATTGTGCTTCATCCCATAGGATCCTAGGATGATGTCATTAAGAAGCCTTAGATGTATGCAGCCATGGATACCTTGAGGACAAGAAGCAGCTTTCAGCTAGGGTATCGACATTCATTCAACAAACCTCTAAGGAACCTCACTGTGTATACCAAAAGCTGCGAGGAACGCACAGACATCAAATGTCTGCACCTGCTTTGGGAGCTAATAGCCTTCTTTCTGCAGAGAAACAGAGAAGATGAGCTTGAGAGTTATGTCCATCCTCTCCTTTCTCAAATGCTCATTAAGATGGGCAGAGTGCAGTGTGAGCAACAGCCTCTAATGATAAAACCTGATGTGACCTGGCACAGAGCATTAACTGAAAGTATAGAACTGTTTCCTCCATGCTTTACCTGGGGAAACTAAAGATGGAGAGGTTAAGTCATTTTTTTCTGGTGGCACACATGGTAAGTAGATGGGGGACTAGCCATCAATTCAGGCAGTCACATGCTGGGGCCCCTTCCCAGGACGTCTCCCATCATTCCTGGATCAGGCTGGGTAGGAGATGGTTTCTACCATTTCACCAGGCTTTCCAGCTGTGCCTTCTCTATATATTGTTTCTGTGGCTTGTGAGTCTGGCATTCTGGTTTAAAAGATGGAAAACATGTTTTGCTCTAAGAGAATAGAAGTTGGTGAATGACGCCCAAGGACTCCTAGAAAAACGTCTGTAGAAGTCTAAGTTTTGCAGCTCTATCCTGTGTTTTTTTTAAAAAAAAATGTTTTAGAGGCAGAATCTCAGTGTGGAGCCTAGGATGGCCTCAAACACACACACACACACACACACACACACACACACACACACACACACA
>NW_021604566.1:13563621-13567921 GCF_004785775.1 Grammomys surdaster
ACACACACACACACACACACACACACACACACACACACACACACACACACACTTGGAGACTGTACCAAACAGGCAATAGGTGCGGTGAGTCCACGATAGCACGGGGACTGGTGACGTGCTGTTTGTAAAATACATGGTACTGATGCCAGGAGAATTTAGATGCTATGGGACCAACTTTAAGCTAGTCAATGTTTCTAGGAAGAAGGAATGGGTGTGAGGAGCCGGTAGTGAGAGCAGGGACCTGCTGATTTGTCACTGGATAAAGGCAAGTTAGCCATTCCCTGGCAGCTGCATATGTGTCTTCGTAGCTGTTCCCCATTGACTTTTCATTTAGAATCCTCATCCTATCTAAGCCAACCACCTATTTGTATTGCATTTGTATTTCTATTGTATTTGTAGGGATATGAGGCTAATGTTTTTCTGTAAAGATGATAATGTAGGAGATGCAACTGCTAGAATTGCCCTTTTCCTGTTCATGGGTCATACTCTTTTGTAGTTGTCTCTGATTTTTATTTATTTATTTTTGTTTGTAGTGGGAGGGCAGTGCATGTAGCTATGTAGCCCAAGCTGGCCTGGAATTTCTTTGTCTCTGGCTCCGCAGTGGTGAGTGCCCCCATGCCTGGCTTTCAGATTTTGTTTTGTGGGGACCATTTGTTTCCCTTTGGTATCCAACGTTCTAAAAATCCCCACATCTCTCCCTCAATCCCACTTCATATTGAAACATGATTCAGAGTAAATTTGCCTTCTATTCCCCCAGCAGAAGTGACAGCTTCAAAGGCTGATAAATGCCCAAAGCTGGATCACTCCGGACCAGTGAGACTTACTCCCGAGGCTTTGCTGTCTGTGTTGTGGAGCTAACAGATTCTCTGATCTAAAGCTGGGAGGAAGTGAAGTTGGAGTTGCAGTAGCCACATGTAAACACAGGCACATAAATGTGGGGCTTTCCATGGCCGCCATCCAGGAGATTCAGAGAACACAGAGCAGGCGGCTTCTACTGAACTCCAGCACAGGCCCAAGGGAAAGAGACCTTATTCCTTGGTGTTTTCATTGGTAAACACATTCTCTGTGGCCTAGGGTGATTCAGATTGAAAGTTTTTTTTCATCTAAATAAATTCGAATATATATTATCCACATATTTCTACAGAGCAATGTGCTATATTGGCCACATTAATTTAGTTTTAATTTTTGTTTTGTGGTTGAGACAAATGGCTTATTTCTAATCTTCATGCCCTTGTATGAATGATTTAAATTTTTTTGCTCATGTAACTATGGACTGATAACTTTCCTTCAGGCTACTTTAAAATACAATTCTTTTAAAATGTGTGTGGAATCGATTTTTTATCAAAGTAACACTCATTTCATAGGCCTGAGAAATAAGTGGTCTTATCAGCTCTGCAAATTGCCTCAGCATGCTACTATCTTGACTCATTTTCTTAAGCCTCAGATGAATGAAGAAATGCAGCTTTCAATCACTCGTTTGTCAAGGAGGTGCATTTGATGACACTTGGAAGATCAAATGGGCTCCATCAAGGTCTCCCCTGAATTGGTAAGAAACTGGCAGAAGGAACAGACTATAACATCCCTGCCTTCCTAGAAGGAATGCTAGATATTATAAAACTGTATGCCTGGTTGTTTCCAGAGATGCATCCCCATTCTTGTTGCATTTCTTAGTCTATGTACATAATTCCTTGAAGTCGGAGCTAATCCAAGGTCACCTAGAAAAAGAAACCTTGACCCAGAACTATTTAACACTTTTAAAAGAATTTCTCAAACAGATATTTGATTCTAAAGTTGTAACATTATACTAAAGACATTTAAACACATCACTTATAAGTGTTTCTGAATTTTCCTGGTTTCATCTGGTCTTTAGAGATTGTCTATTTAATTAGCAGCTGCTTCCTGCCAGAATCACAAGCGAGCAGACCTCAGAGTTCAGTGACAACTCGTGATGTGTTATTAGGAAGTGCTTGGCCAACTCTGAAAAATTGGCTTTAAAAACAAAAGAGGGGGAACGGTACACCCCCAGGAGGAGTCCCCCTGAAATACTCTCCATCATGCCTTGTTCACTTTTATCTCTCTAAAGCTGAAAGCTCATGGCAAATCTGCTGCTGACTGCCTCTGGCACCACCGAGACCAACAAAACTTTGCCACAGATATGGGAAAGGACCCTCTTACCCTTAAAGGGAATGGCCCAGACCCAGTTCCCTTAAAGGGCCGAGGATTGATATGCCTGTCTGATACCACAGAAGGCACAGCTAACCGACTACCAAAAAGATTAATGAAATAAATAGATACCCCCACAAAGCCAGGCCCAACCATAAATAAGTTGAATAACAATTTACATCCAGGGAAGAGAAATCTCCCTGAGAATTCCCTTCTTTTTCCTTTCTAGGTAAAAATGAATCACCCATGATGTCTGCGGTTAGAAGTTCTAATCCTGATGCTGGCCTCCAATCTTTTACTACTTAGACCTTTGAAGGGCCACTGACAAGAACATCAAACAGCTAGAGATTGACATCACTAATCTGAAGAAATCCTCATTTTGCTGTCTGAAGAGACCTCCTAAAATTGCAAAGATCCTTATTGGACTTGATTTACTCTATTACAATAGAAAAGGCTGTGTACCGCTCTTGACTGTGTACAACCCTTAAAGATGAATGTTGCCGTTACATAGACAAGACAAGGAGGGTTAAAGAGAGTATGAAATAGGTCAGTGAAGGCCCCTAGAAAAATCAGAGAGAAAGAGATGGATGAATGTTGGTAGAAGAATTGGTTTTCAGCCTCTCCAAGGTTGTCAACCCTATTTCCTCTCATCTTGGGATCATTATTTGGGTTCTTTTTGCTTATTTCTGCTGGTCCCTGGCCCTCAAATAGGCGGACTAACTCTGTGATACAACAGATAAATAATTTGGTAGCAAAACCTACTCAGATACATTATCATAAGTTAGCTATGGAGGACCACGAGACTCAAGATGAGGGTGTTACTTTATACAGGGTGTTTCCAAAACCCATCTCCACCCAACCTAAAAGGGGGGACTTCTGCCCCTAGACCAAGCAGAGAGGAGCCACCCAGAACCCCCTCTGACAGGCAATCTGAATTCCTGCTTAGGCTGCGAGGCTAAGCACTGCAAGGGAATATAAATAAAAGATAAAAATATCTATCTGGGTTCCCTGAGGGGCAAGCCTGACTGCATAGGGGTTGATGTCAAAAGTATCCCCTCTCCAGGAAAAATACATTGGGATGGGTATGGCCCTCATGCCTCACTGGACAACGACAGGGGGACTGGTGCCATTATAAGGTCCCCTTCAAGTACTAGAGGTCAGGCTTCTAGCCCCACCTTCGCAAGATTAGAATTGCCACAGCCCTTCTATACTTAGAGAAGGAAGGAGATGTCAGGGGCAGCAATGCTTACACACTGAAGGCCTAAAATCAGCCAAAGGCCTAAAATCAGCCAAAGGCCTAAAATCAGCAATAGGCCTGTCATACATGTAGACTAACACCAAGTTTTGGGTCTCTGTGGAAAAACATTGAAACAGATGGCTATAAGCTATGGTAAACAGGCAGCTTTTGTTGAAATTTACAAGCCTGAGTAGTCATAGACCTTGTAAATAGGTAGCCTTGGCAGACAATACCAACTTAGATAAGGTCAAGCGAGTCATAGGCAGAGTCATAGTGACTTGTCCCCTGAACCTTCACCCAGCAGATACCCGGCTCTGAAGGATATCTGTATTCCCCCTGAACACCCACACTCCAGTGTCATTCCCTTCCCCACATCCTGTCTTTCTGTGTTTATAACCCCTGTGTGAATGAATTACGATTTGAGAAAAAATAATATTTTTTAAAAAAAATGTAACTCCAGAGAAAGAGAGAGAGAGAAAAAAAAAGGAAGTGCTTGGCCTCCACTTGAGTTTCCATCCTGAAGGACTCAGTAATGGCATCAACACAGATTTCCCCAGTCCATCCACAAAGCCTGCCTCGTTCTCTGTCAGGCCATGGCTTCTGTCATTATCATAACCACTAGGAATAAAACTCCCTCAAACCAGGAAAAATGGTTCACTTTGCAAGGCACTCTTGCAATTATTTTCTTCTAGCCTGTTGTTTGCCTTTTAAACTTCCTCTCTTTCTCTCTTTCTCTCTTTCTTTCTCTCTCTCGCTCTCTCTCTCCCTCCCTCCCTTCCTCTCTCTCTCTCCCTCCATCCCTCTCTCTCTCTACCTCTCTCTCCTTCCTTTTTTCCTTCCTTCCTTCCTTCTTTCCTTCCTTCCTTCCTTCCTTCCTTCCTTCCTTCCTTCCTTCCTTCC
>NW_021604566.1:13567931-13581987 GCF_004785775.1 Grammomys surdaster
TCCTTCCTTCCTTCCTTCCTTCCTTCCTTCCTTCCTTCCTTCCTTCCCTCCTTCCCTCCTTCTTTCTTTTTTTGTGGGAGTAGAGGTTGGAGCTGTTCATAACAAGCCTTTAATTTTAATGTTACAGTAGAGACAAGCAAGCATAGTTAAAATAAATAAACACATTCTTTCCAACTTATTCAATTTTGAAAAGAGTAACCTAAAGGTCTTGGGGGCTGGATACTCCCATTCTGCATTGCCTCTGGACAGGCTGGGACTGAGGTTCCAGGGACCAATATTTCAAGAGCTTTTGTAAAAAATGGAACACACAGAAGACTGTAGTATAGAAAATAAGGGCCAAACAAGTGTTTTTAATCACTCCAACATAGGTTCTAATTCATAGTCATGTTATTACTAATAGATCCTGAGTCATCTGTAAGTATTATCTACATCCTTCAAAATTATTCTAATTAGCAATAAATTTATAATGGTCACAGGGCAAATGGCTGTTAGCTGTTTGGATTTGTTTCCCTTCCATCTGTTGGCTAATTTGTAGTGCTGGGGACTGAACCTGGGGTCTTACATATATTTTTATATACTTGGCCTTACCACTCAGTCATATTCTTAGACTACATTAGTTTTCTTATATACTCCCTTTTCTTTCTTTCTTTCCTATAACTGCAGAATGCATCTGAGGCTCACACCATGCATTGTCTTCTTTTAGTGAGAGTTGGAGACATCTGTTGTTTCTGGCTTAAGAGCAGATTTTTCCAACAGTTAATAGAACCAGAGAGGAATTTGTTGTTTTAGGAGGGGTTACAGACCTATTCTTCACAATGCTAATGAAGCTATTGTTTGCCTGTCACTGACCAGAATGTTAATATGTGTGACTGTCCTCCTTCTCTCTCACCTCCACTTTTTAAAGAATTGAAGAATTTTCCCCTCTAAATATTGAAAATTCTTTTAAGAGCCAGGAAAGATTAAAGTTTTCTCATGTTCCTATTTGTTTAGAAGCAAGTATCTAAGAGATGCTCAAGCAATACATAATCATGTTTTATTGCAGTGATATAAAGTATGAGGTTATATGAAAGACTTCAAGGGTAATTTTTTATTGAAAGGAGGAGATGGCTCCGGAGATGGCTCAGAGGTTAAGAGCACTGGAGGCTCTTGCAGAAGACCTGTATTTGATTCCCAGCACAGTGGCTCACAGCCATCTGTAATTCCTCTTCCAGGGGATGTGATGCCTTCTTCTGCCCTACATGGGGACCAGACATACATGGCAGACAGACATAGTGCAGGCAAAACACTCATACAATAAAAATGAATGAAAATATACAATTAAGAAATAAAAATAACCGGGCAGTGGTGGCGCACGCCTTTAATCCCAGCACTTGGGAAGCAGAGGCAGGCGGACTTCTGAGTTCAAGGCCAGCCTGGTCTACAGAGTGAGTTCCGGGACAGCCAGGGCTACACAGAGAAAACCCTGTCTCGAAAAACCAAAAATAAATAAATAAATAAATAAATAAATAAATAAATAAGGGACTTTAATGAAAAACTAACAGTAACGGGTTTGTTCCTCAATGTTTTTGAGTCAGAGAAATGTGTTCTTTTTTCTCATCCTACTCCTCATTCTACTCCTCATTCTTTGGAATCCAATTGAAGCTGTGAGTGATCTAATCAAAGCCATCAGCTAGCAACTGGTCCTCAGCTGAGGAGCCTCACACTTCTGGCAAGGATGTGAAGTCTCTCAACTGGGCCTAAGGGTTTAAGGGTGGCAATGGATTTAATCAGCTTAGAGCAGGCTGTCTTTCCCGTTGTGGTGACTAGCTATGGAACCATTACATAAACAGAAGTGAAGAGGGAAATGGTCTCTGTGGCAGTTATGAGAAAGACAAAGAGAAACAGAGGGCCGTGATTATAATGGGTGTACACTTGTAAAGTGATTCCAAGACAAAAACAAAACCCATAGATATTCCTCTATGGTCAAATGAAGAGGAAATGTCCCTCTGCAGGTCTCTTTCATTTGGAATAGCACCAACTTCTCAACTTCCACTTTAATTATTAAAATCACAACTCTGAAGTAAATGACACAAATGTAGTCACTCACATGGATGTTTTGGGGAGAGTAATACGCACAGTAGGGTTTAACTAAATTTCTGTCTCCTACGTCAGGGGAACTAGCTCATGAGCTCATGGAGGGGTTGAACAGAAAATGCTGTGCTCATTCCTGGGCAAAGGTACAAGCAAGCTATCAAACAGGGCACTTGGCTTCTTGACTCATCAAGAACAACTGAAAAATGGCATTAGGTAGTTTTCATTTGTGATATTACCAATAAAAAGTGTTGGAGGGCAGACATTACCACATAATGATAAGCAAGTTTTAATTTTTTGGAGATTTACATTTTGTCATTGACAAGAGTGAGCCTTGGGGCTGGAAAACTGGCTCAGTGGGTAAAATGTAAGCACTTGTTCTTGGAGAAGACCTGGGCTTGGCTCTTCAGGAGCCCACAGGGCAGCTCACAACCTTCCATAGCAACAGTGTTAGGGGATCTGATGCTCTCATCTGCCCTCTATGGACACCAGGCATACACATGGTCCACACAGGTAGACACACACCACAAGCATGCACAGGGAAAACACTCATACTCATAAACTAAATAAATCTAAGCATTTTGAGATAATTTTAATTATCTATAAGACTCAGTGAATAGTAGAAGGGACTTTCTACTGTGAATTAGATTTTGTGCAGATGATGCTCTGCCCATCGATATGTTGTTGAGAAGCATTTATCAAATAAATGAATATGGACCACAGTTATAAGCATGTCTATTCTGTTTGCAGAAAGCATATGGTGACTAAGTGTCTTTCTGAGCATGCCACCCACAGGCAGATCTTCCATTTGACATCACAGTCACAGAAGAGCAAGAGGACAGCTGAGTCTGGGAATCTGTCATGGTTCCGGCTGGAGCTTCCTTGGGACAGACACTGATGCCCACAGCCAGCTGCCATTATTACTGAATATAATATAGTAGATGTTTCATCTCTCTGTTGAACTTGTACCAAAGCAGAAGTATCATTCCGATTCATGAAATAAAACCACTAATAAACTGAAGATACCATATACAGCCCCCGGTGTGGTCCCAGTGACCATTGCCACCACATACTTATAGCTTTGTAGAGCCTCATCAGATTCAGACAATGGCTGTACTGTTGAAGACGTGATAGAGAGTAGTTTTGGAAGGAAAGTCCTAACAAACTTTGAGGTCATTGTCTTATTCTCTTGGGTCACTCACTCTGGAGGAAATGATGTCATGAGGGCACTGAGGTGGTTCAGTGGAGAAGGAATTGAGGCATCCTGTGAATAGCCAGCACCAACTCACCAGCTCTTGGAATGATACATCTTGGGGTTCTGGATTTTTGTTTCTTTGAGATAAAGTCTTACTATGTAGGCCAGGCCAGCCTCAAACTTGAAATCTTCTGACTTAGAATCCTATGTACTGAGATGACAACCGTATGCCATCATGCCCAGCTTTGGGTAAATGACCTAACAGGAGGATCCTCCTAGTCAACCAACCCTCTAACTCTGGTCTATACCTTGGATTATATTCTCAAAGACTGAACTAGATCCATCTATATGAGCTATTTTCAATTTTCAATTTTTTTGACTTGTACAAAGGGTGCCAGAAAAATCAATGTTCGTGACTATTTTAAGACACTTAGTGGTTATGTAATAGATAATGCAATAAACCTCGGACAATCATCAATTCCATGAGTGCAAAGGAATTTCTTAATGGCTCTCTCAGAAGAAAGACCTCCCCCATACCTCTCTTCTCACACTCAAGATACTATTAACAAGGAGCATGGTGGTTTATTGATCCACAGGCCTTTTTATTGGGGGGGGGGGTCTGAAAACCTGGGCTCTGGTGTTGGCTTGGCCACTTGCTAGCAACTGTGAGATTTGGATGAGTTAATGTTTCTGAATTCCAGTTTCATTAGTTAAAAATTAGGTAATAGTCCCTAACTCATGGGATTTGTGAGCTTTGAAAGACCCAGCATATCCAAAGTGCTTGGCGACCAGCTGTCACATGGAATGTCCTATGTGAGTATTATTTTTATTACTAATTCATTTTCACAGCCTCAACTATTTTAATGCAGTGGTGGTTTCTTTGTGTTTTGGAGATCCCTGAATGCAGGTACCCTTCATCTAGCCAACTCACTGATCATCTAACGTGACTTTGAAACTTGAAACAGACAAGAAGGAGCTAGACACTTGTGGTTCCTCAGCTGCCTTACTGTTTGTTCCTGTTTCTCCAGCTGTGATTATGTCACACTAGGGTGAAGAGCTCAGAAGCCACACACTGATGGTCTCCTTCCTCCCCACGACTCCATGCCACCCTGCTTTGTGTGGGGCACATGACTAGCTTGGAGTCTTTATTTAATGAGTTATATTCCCAAAGTTGGGTTTTTTTTTAAAGCCAAATTTTATATCATCAGATATTCTGGCTGTCTACTCAGCGCTTACAAGTATACAATTAAGAAAAATTTATGTCTGTGGGGGTAAATCAAGAGTCATTTCAGTTGCAAAGCACAGGACTGAGTTCTTAGGAATTTGGCTTTCATTTCCCTCTTCCTTTATGAGAGATAAAACTCAGAATCCACTCACTGTCTCTCCTGTCCATCCCTATGTGGTCAGGGGAGGGGGGTGAGAAGCTCTCGCCTATCTTCACAAGTGTCCCATGTCACAGGAATGGCTGAGCTAGGGGGAGGGGACTCTTAGCACTTTTACATCCACTTTGTTCTATCTGGTGAGCAAAACCAGAATCAAACAGCAGGTGGTTTTGTCAAAATCTCCCTGAAAAATTCTGAACTCTGCACTTCTCGGGTCAGGAGGCAGGATACTAAAGGTCATGTAGGGGCAGAGGTCAAGAGGGTTAAAAAAGATGCCTGCCGGCATAAAGGAGTTGCTGGGAAAGCAAGAGGCAGGCCAGAAACAGCACATTTAAAATTCTTAACCTTAAAACAAAATCTTTGAAAAGCTAGCTTTCCTTCAGTTTGAGGCGCTGGGTTGAGGAAAATGTAGGAGAAAATTTTAATCTCCCAAGTCATGTATCACTTACTGCATCCTTTTCTGCTTTGTCCTTCCTCTGGTGAAATGTGATAATTAGCTAGCTTATTTACTTTTGGTGGTGCATTGGAGAGAACCCAGAGCCCTGCATATGCAAAGGAAGTGCTCTTCTACTGAGTGATGTCTGTAATACCAGAATTTTGTTATTTAAGTGTTGTTTCCCCTGAAATTCTAAAAGAAAGAGGAACCTGCAGTGTATGTATACATGTGAACACACACACACACACACACACACACACACACACACACACACACTCACACACCACACACTGCCTCACATATGTTCACACACAGAAACCACATAGCACAATCCTCATTTATTGTTAAAGCTGTAATTCAGTATGAACGATGGCTGTTCAATTTCTATTGACACTGTCTGTCTATCTTTCCACATAACCTTTATTTACCATGAAGGACCATGTGGAGTAATGCTGGCTGTAAAGACAGCTTGCAGTCCCAGTTTCTGTAGAAGTGGTATTTGAAGGAAACTAAAGCTCACGCCTGCTTGGTCCCTAAGCTGTCCAGAAGTCCCTGATGACTCCATGGTACTGGGTAGCCTATATCTCTGAGTATAAAGGTGGGATTTTCATCCCCTTTGCAGAGCCTTGGTACTTGGTGTCCTCTGCTTCCCGCTGGCTACACTCGACACATCCTTTTCAGTTGTCTCTCAATGACATGAGATGGTACAGTTTTGTTGTATTCTTTTGGTTTCTGTCTGAAGACTTTTGATGGGATAATCTCTTAGGTAGAATTTTGTTTTCCTATTATAATATTTTCTTTGTAACCTTTTTTAAAATACAATTTATAAGATGATAGTATGATGGTAAAGTTCTAAAACCAAGCTCTGCATAGAAACCACTTTGGGGTTTATGATGTCTATGCTGAAATACTTCTTTAGCCCCAACCTGCAGTGCACCCTCAATAAAGAAGACAGCTGTCAGTAAACGTGAAAGGGAGGCCAGGACTTGGAGACACTAGCAGAAGACAAATAAGAATTATTGGCACCAGTCTATTGCTATTTAAACAATTTTGAGCTATTCTCCTCTAAACATGAGAATCTGTATTATTTTTTTTCATTAGTATTCTTGTGAAGCTAATCTAACAGCTGGAGTAAAATTCAGATAGCCTTCTATAAGTTACTTGGAACAGATATTTTGAAATGGAAGCATAAAAAGTTTGTTAGTCCTGAACTCTATGAACTAAAATACCAACCTGCCAAGCTAGATGTGCCCACGGGGGGCAATAGTAACAGATAGTATTGCTACGGGCTGGATGATTCCCACTCCACAGGAAAAAAGTCATCCCTGCTACTGTGGCTGGGGAGGTTATAACCCCTAGGGAGTGACGCACAACTCTTGATTAGGTGAATAGATATAGCGGGTCAGTCCCTGGAAACCACATGATGGAAGTTATCTTCTGGCTTCCACATATGAATTGAGGCACACATGGACTCACATCTCGGACTAAGAGCAGGAAGTTAAGGAGAAAGGCTGTGAAATGTCATCTTCTAGACAAGCCACAACTAACAATCATGAACCCACAGCCGCTGTGGTTGCCTGTACTTACTTACCCCCTGTGCAAGACTGGGCACAATCAGACATGAATGGAAGTGCCCTACTTGCTTCTCGCTGAACTTCTAGGAAAGGGAGTCACCGTTTTTAGTTGTGTGCCCACTGGTGAGCATACAAGGCTCTATTGCATGATTCCAAATATACAGACACACGAAGAGTCCTTGTTAAACTCAGAGTGTCACAAAGCAAGAAGACATGGATATGGGAAAGGTCATTAGCAGGCATTGGAAGGAAGAGACAGTGAGGCTTAGGAGCAATCCGAATGCACTATATATGCACATGACATTGTTACAGAACAAATTCAACTAATTGGGAAATGGTTATTCAAATGGAATAGCCAACCAGAAGATTAGCCAATGAAGAAAAATAAAAGTCAATAAATGATAGATTAACCTTTGTGAGCACAAGTCCATAAGTCTATGAGGTTTTTAGACATTTGTTTCACTGCATAGTTCAGGCTGGTTTCAAACTCTGGATCATCCTGCCTCAGTCTACCTAGGAAATAGGCAACTGGCTCAAAGTCCACAGATTTAAAATATTCCTTTATAATAGAACATGATCAATAGCCTTGGGACAGAAGTTCTCTTTCTTTTAAGACTGAATTTTGTATATCCTGAACTCAGTCACCCATGGTTTACAGTATTCATTTGTATTATTTTTGAAATTGTTAAAGAATATATTTTTTAATTAATTAATTTTACATCCAGACCACAGTTTCCCCTCCCCCATCTACCTCTTCTATACCTTTTCTCTTCAGAAAACCAGCCCCAGAACATCAAGTTGCAGTAAGACTAGGCATATCCTCTCCTACTGAGGCTAAATGAGGTAGCCAAGTAGGAGGAAAGGGTCACAAAGGCAGGCAACAGAATCAGAGACAGCCCCTGCTCCCACTGTTAGAAGTTCCACATGAAGACCAAGTTACACAACTGTAACATATGTACAGAAGGTCTAAGTTAGTCTCATACATGCTTTCTGGTTGGCAGTTCAGCCTCTGTGAGCCCCCTATGGACCCAGGTTAATTGATTCTGTTGGTTTTCTTGTAGTGCCCTTGACCCCTCTGGCTCCTTAAATCCTTCCTCCCTCTCTTGTAGCAGATTCCCGAAACTTCATCTAACGTTTGGCTATGCGTCTCTGCACATCTGTTTCCATCAGTTGCTGGGAGAAACCCCTCTGAAAAAGATTATGCTAGGCTCCTGTCTGCAGTACAGTAGAATATCATTAGCAGCGTCTAAGTGAGCTTCCTCTCATGGTATGGGTCTCAAGCTGGACCAGTCCTTGTTTGGCCATTCCCTCAATTTCTGTTCCACTGCACAGGACAGGGATGGGAGCCTGTGGTGTGACCATGAAAGACTATGATTTAGGGAGGGTGAGAAGCCCCAGGACATCTTGTAGGCAGGACAAACTGTAGGTTGAAGGTCTTACGGCTGGGTTGGTATCCCAATGCCTCCACTGGAAGTCTTGTCTGGTTGCAGAAGAAGGCTAGTTCAGGCTTCTTGCCCCCCATTGCTAGGAGTCTTAGCAAGGGTCACCTTCACATATTCTAGAGTACTGTATTTATAAGCCTTAGGTGTCAAGGTTCACTGGACTGACTGCTATGGTTCAAATATCCAAAGCTAGAGGCAACTGCAGAAGCCAAGCACTTCCTTATATATCAGTTGTCCTTTCAAGCTTTTCAGTTCCAGGAGGAAACTGAATGAACTCTCATACTAGCAACTAATCACCTTCTGAAGTATATGAGAATAAACAAGAGGATTCTAGTTGTCCTGCACTGCAGAGCTTCAGGAAATGCAGGATGAGTGACCACAGCTCTTCATCTTCACCACCCCCTCCTTAAACTATTTGTAGTCTCTAGCAGTCACACTGAGAGTCTCCATGCCTGTCCTGTGCAGTGACAACTTTAGGTCACATCATGGCAGCCACAGTCATGTTAGGATGTCAGCTCCTGCATCCATAGAAATGCCTTATGCAAGGCTTCAGCACCCACCACGATGCCCAGTGCCTGAGAGCATAGACAGAAGTGTGGTATATGTCTGTGATCTCAGCACTTTGAAAACTGAGACAGGAGGATTGATGTGAGCCCAAGCCCAACCAGGCTATGTGATGAGATCCTATCTCAAAAACACCCCAAAGAAACAAGAACAACAGGAAGCATACATTGTGTGTTGGTTAATGCCAAGTTGTCAGGTTCTAGAGTCACCAAGGAGACACATCTCTGGGCAAATGAATGAGGGGTTATCTACATTAAGTTAAGTGACATGGGAGTTCCTATGTTAACTGTGGGCAGCTCCATTCCATGGGCCATGAGAGGAAATGTATGTTGACATCTGTGAACTGAATGAGCCGTCCTGTGACAAGAAGTCCACCAAAGCTTCTTTGTATGTTGCCTACCATTAGAGCCTACTGCAGTTCTTATAATACTGTCATTTATAACAAAGATTCTACTTCAGTTAATTATCAACCTAACATCCTTTCCCCATTTGAGCATTCTTTCCCCTTGCTACCTGCTTTCCTAGAACAAGAACAGCCTCCTCTGTCTTATTGATTTTTTAAAGGAGCTACATGCTGTCATTTGGCCTATGCTCACCACAGGCAAGGACATAACTGATAAACATAAAAAGAAAACTTACTCTAGGGAAATCCTACCTGGCCACCTTTCTCTATTTTCCTCTAAGTGAAAATATAGCTCTTTGCTACTAAGAAGCTGACCTCAAGGCTGAGTCCCACTGAGCATTTTCTGGGCATATACAGGTTCAAACCTATGTAGAATCTGGCCACAGTGCTATAGCTGATTTCCAGACAATTAAATAAAAATTCTCTGGCATCGAGAGTGGAACATGGCACAACTACAAGAGAAAAAAAAGCGATTGTATCCTCTATGCAGGATAAACACTATGCATAGCTTCTGTGGAACAAAGCCTGCATAAGCGCCACTGAAAGAAGCCCCGTTCTGTATGATCTTTTGTCAAAGCAAAGAGACAATGTAAATCTATATAAGAGGAACCAAGCCACTGTTCTGCATAGAAATTACTGTCTTCAGTGCCTGTCAGTGCACTTGGCTTTCTCCTAGGGAAGATGGTTGCTTTATTTTGCCATAAAATAAGCATGGTTTCCTGCCTCGGTCTCCTCAGCACTGAGATTGCAGGCTTGTTTCTTCACATACCTGGCTCCATCCCTCTTCTCTTCTACCTCTGAATGCTGGATGCTACAGGGAGAGGACGACAGATCGTCTCTCTATAATCCCATCGCCATGGACACCAGGCTAATGATTTCCAATTATTGTAGATCTAAATGCCTAGTGATATTTCCACTTGGAGAACTAATCGACATCCCCAACTCAATTACTGAAACCACTGAACTCCTGAGGTAAGTTGCTCCATCCCTCTTTCCCTCTCTCCTCGTCAAATGCTTTTCACATTTGATATCTGACTGATTAGGCAATACTGTTGTCTCTCCCTTTATAAATAGCCAGTGTCCATTTCTACAGCTTCTCTTAGTATAAGTTAAGTGTGAGGTTCTCTCATCTATGTCAAGTTTCTTCTTGTTGCTGTTGTTCATCTACTATCTGCTTCCAGCATGGCAAAGAATCATTGGAAACGTAAGTCAGAAAACATTCCTTTGTGTGAGCTTCAATAACAGTTTCCCTTTCATCCAGAGAAATAGCCCTAATCTTCCCATGGCCTATGGGTCATTTGGGGAGCTGGAGTCACAAGTGGTTGTCAGTGCCAACACGGGTGCTGGGAACTGAACTTTGAGAACAGTGGGTACCCTTAACCACTGAGCCATCCCTCCATTTCCTGAACCAGTCATCAATAAGATTACCAGTTAAGACTTCTCTACCTCCTTCAAGGTCAAACCTTTCCTCAGCAAACCTTCTGCCAAGTCCTTAATCATTGCAATGTACCCTAATTGCTCATTTTGCTCTCTGTTCTAATAGACTATACAGACTTGGTAGATACCAGTAGATTCCTCCTCTTACTAGAATGCAATATCCAGAGTTCTAGATCTCTATTTTGCTCATTGATACATTTCAAATTCTTAGAATGAGGCTTGGCATAGTCTATAGTTTGATTATTTTTTTGTTTGTTTGTTTGTCTTGTATTTTATAGTGTGTCTTATTACGTAGCCCAGGCTCACATTTGAACTTGTGACCCTTCTGTACTGGCCTCTTGAGGGCTGAAATTATGGACACACGGCATCCTGATTGGTTCCATAGTTTGATTCTTAGATGTGCCCCAAAAGTCTTTCATTGCAAAATTTTGTTGACCACCTCTGGTGTTCCAGGAGGTAGTGAAACCAGGTGGTCAAATCTCTTAGTGTCTTGCCTTTGAGCCCTTGAAGAGAATATTGGGACCCTTGTCTTGTCCATGAAGTGAGCAGTAGTCTCTGCCACACACTTTGTTCTTGTAGTGCTCTCCTCAGACAGGTCCATTAGCTCAAACAAAGCTTCCTGAGTTGATTCGCTCAGGTATTTTGTCACAGTGATGGGCATTTAAAACACACCTGGCCTGTAGGAATGTTCAGTGAATATCAGTTGCATTGATGAATGGTTAAGTAAAAGAAGAAACAAAGAAAAAAAAAGAATTAAATAGGTCTCCAAGCTATTTACTTGAAAATTCTTTTGTTGAGACATCAAAAGAAATTCCTTCCTCAAATACTTTGCCTGACACCAGAGCCTCAATTCCCCAGCCTGTCTGGTTTCCCAATTAGAGTGAATGAATGCCAAGTGGCTGAAAAATTCTCCCCCACGTTACACTATAACGTGTCAATCCACCTCACCCTTTAGGAATGGCTATACACACTCTGTGGACATTACGATGGCAGCATTAAAAGGTGGAACTAGATGAGTAGCCTCATTTGAGGATCTGATATAAAATCACAACCTCCAGTAGGTTTATCTAAAGGCTTGGCCAAGTTTCCTAGAAGCCTGGCCCACCCTGAAAGAGAACCCAGGATGGTAGATTTTTTCAAATGGAAAATGCAGTGCCTTCAAGTGGTTTCAACCCCAAACCAGGTGGAACCTGAGGCTTTGGCAAAGGCTCCTTTTAAATTCTTAACTGGGCAGTGTAAACCAAGGGGAGAATGTTTGGAAACAAAAACAAAAACAAAAACAAACAAACAAACAAAAACCAAAGTGAAACTAAACCCATAGTTTTAAACAGTTCTGCAAATGCCAATTTAAATCTCTGCTGTTTTAACATCATCTTACTCTGATGTGAAACAGAACAGTCACTACATTGAATGTTTTGCCACAATAATGCACTAGGTTTTTGTTCTGCTGTTAAAATTGCTGGGGTCCTCAACATGTATGCAGAGGTTAAGGTATTTCCACATAATTAAAGAACAGAGTTAAAGGGTGACTTGTTAAAGCCAACTAGAAGAACAAACGAAGAGACTGGACATTATACTCATGGTAGACTTTCTTACCTAAAATATTGCTATTAACTAAAGAGGTAAGAAATACAGAAGGAAAAGGGACAAATGATTTTAAGAATCCTGTAGATCAGTGGTTCTCAACTTTGAATTGAATATCATATTTTTATATTATGATTCATAATAGTTGTAAAACTACTGTTATGAAGTAGTAGTGAAATAATTTTATGGTTGGGGAGGTCACAGCAACATGAGGAATATTACAGGCTCACAGAATTAGGAAGGTTGAGAACCACTATTGTAGATGTAAAGGAAGATTAAATATTAAAAGACCAAAAGACTGTGTAGCATTGATAATAACAATACTGTGAGAACCAGATTTTAACTACAAAGTAGGCAGTGTGTGTTTCTGAGTTCTACAGTTGGAATACTTCTGAATTTTAGGGGATCCTTTAGGAATGAACTGAAGCTGTGGTAGTTAGGAAAGATGGAACCAATGTAGAGATTTTTATTTATTTTTTTTAAAGATTTATTTATTTATTTTTTGCATATGAGTACACCACCATTGTTCTCTTCAGACATACCAGAAGAGGGAATCAGACCCCATTACAGATGGTTGTGAGCCACCATGTGGTTGCTGGGAATTGAACTCAGGACCTCTGGAAGAGCAGTCGGTGCTCTTAACCTCTGAGCTATGTCTCCAGCCCCCGTAGAGATTTTTAATATTGACAATTTTTTAAAAGAGACTTGAAGGTAGACACTCCATTTACTAGCTTCTGGGCATCGTTATCCTACAGTCTCTGGAAACATGTTTTTTTCTTCCTTTTGGGTACAATCCTAAAGTTGTGAAGTGTACTAAGGAAGCTCAGCACAGAACTAGTTCAGCTCCGGGACTGAGATCTTGTTTATGTGGGTCTGGTTTCTCAGCTGACTTCTCCATTGCTGAAAATGATCAAATGTTACAAAAACATAGGCATTTATGTGTCTCCCTTATGTTTAGCCCTTAACTACTACAGACAGCTTTAACAATAGTTATTCATTTATTCCTTCAATATTTTCTATAATGTGTATTATGTGATGAAGCCCCAGTCCCCCCACTGGCAATGCAGAGCTCAGTGAGAGCCCATCAGTACCTGTAAGGATCTCAGTGCCTAGTAGGAGCAAACAGAAAATGATGGCTCTGGCTGAAGGTCAGCTGATGATGTCAACAGAGATGTGGAAATGAAAGGTGTTGTGTTGGCCTATAACCCCAGGCACCCAGAAGGTTCCAGAAGCTGGAGATTCCGAAGCCCTTAGGCTAGCCTGAGCCATTTAGTGAGGCTTTGTCTTAAACAGAAATTTAAAAGGGCTAGAAAAGCTAAAGATGTACCTGATTAGCTAAGTATTATGAACATGCATAAGGCCCTGGTTTTCATCCCCAGCACCCAAGGAAAAGAAGATGTAATGAAAGAAAACAAAGAAAAAAAGATTTAGTACTTAACTTAGGGGCAGGGAGCTTGCTGGATAGAAAGCTCTAGTCTGAGGAAAATGAATAGAAAAAATATAATTGGTCTATGAAGACTTTTCCATGTTACACTTACAAATTGCCTATCTGTTCAGAATTTTTTTAAAAAAGACTATTTTTTATGCACTCTATCTGCATGTGCACCTGTATGCCAGAAGAGGGCACCAGATACCATTACAGATAGTTGTGAGCCACCATGTGGTTGCTGGGAATTGAACTCATGACCTCTGGAAGAGTCTCTTAATCGCTGAGTCATCTCTCTAGCCCCAGTTCACAAATTTTAAGGAAGCTGGCCATAGCCTTTATTCCCGGCACTAGGGAGGCACAAACAGGCAATTATATGAGTTTGAGGCCAGTGAGGTCTACACAGTGAGTTCCAGGCCAGGGAGTCATAGTGAGGCCTTGTCTCAAACAACAATTTTCTTCTTTCTTTCTTTCTTTCTTTCTTTCTTTCTTTCTTTCTTTCTTTCTTTCTTTCTTTCTTTCTTTCTCTCTCTCTCTCTCTCT
>NW_021604566.1:13582087-13584634 GCF_004785775.1 Grammomys surdaster
CTCTCTCTCTCTCTCTCTCTCTCCCTCCTCCTCCTCCTCCTCCTCCTTCTTCTTCCTCCTCCTCCTCTTCCTCCTCCTCTTCCTCATCCTCCTCCTTCTTCTTCTTTTGAGACAAGGTTTCTCTGTATAGCCCTGGCTGTCCTGGAACTCATTCTGTAGACCAGGCTGGCCTCGAACTCAGAAATCCGCCTGCCTCTGCCTCCCAAGTGCTGGGATTAAAGATGTGCGACACCACTGCCCGGCTACAACAACAAATTATAAGAAAAAGTAGACCATAAGGAAGTAATGGCAACTGGTTAAAAAAAAAAGGAAGGAAGGAAGGAAGGAAGGAAGGAAGGAAGAAAGAAAGAAAGAAAGAAAGAAAGAAAGAAAGAAAGAAAGAAAGAAAGGGAAACAAAAACAAAACCCCACCAAAACCAAAATCAACCAAATAGAAATACTAACTGGAGGAACCACAATAGTAAAACCAAAGTCTTTGAAGATGTGAATTCTGTCTCAGTAATTGGAGGTGGCTGGTGATGTTAGCATCAGCAGTGGTGACACAGATATAGTGTCAGTCTGGGAGAAAGTGGTGGGAATGAATAAATATTTGAAGGAAAAATTATTGGAAAAGTACTTCAAAGGCTCAAGTAGCCACAAACACGGTGAGGGCAGTGTAGTGGACGCTGTAAAAACCTACATGCCATAGGCCTTTGATAAATTTAAAATTCAGAGTTTTCAACTTTTAGTACCCACACTGCATGACAAGCAGAAATTCAACCCGCTACCTCATGGACAGAGTCATTGAAGAGATTGTGTGAAATTACCATCAGGCTGTGTTCAAGGTTCACATGAGATGTAAATGAATTTGTATTTAAATTTGAGTTTCATCTCTAAGATCTCATGATGTATGTATGTAACTATTCTAAAATCTAAAAGAACAAAATAATCTGAAACCCGAAATATTTACAGTCACAAAGATTTTGGATAATTACTGTATATAGAACATGTATGTATGTATGTATGTATGTATGTATGTATCTATCTATCTATCTATCTATCCATCTGTGTTGCCCTATGCACACTCCTATAATATTTAGCAACCTTGTACTCTTCTTTTGTACCAGAACCAAGATGGCTGAGCTGACCATCATGAAGAATGAAGAAACAGAAGTTGACAAGGGTAGCACAGAGTAGAAGTAGAGGCTCTTTGTGGTTGTTTGTTTGTTTTGTTTTTCAGGACAGAGTTTCTCTGTGTAGCCCTGGCTGTCCTGGAACTCACTTTGTAGACCAGGCTGGCCTCGAACTCAGAGATAAGCCTGCCCCTGCCTCCACCTGGCGAGGCTCTTTGTGTTCTCTTTGTTGCTCACAGCCTCATTCACTAGTCTCGTTTATTTCTCTTCTCAAATTTCATAATTAACTTAAGGAGAGGCATCCCGTACCCAGTCTCAGTGAGTTTGTTTGTTCTCTCTCTCTCTCTCTCTCTCTCTCTCTAGCTCTTTCTTCTTTCTCCACCTTCTCACTTTTCTTTAACCTTCTGTATAAGTCACTATCTTGTCACGGAGACAAAACACTTAAGGAAGGAAAGTTATTTTCTACTGTACAGGTGTCAGTGGCTTCAGTTAGCTCATGATCACCTGGTCCCATTGCTTTTAGGCCCTAACAAGACAGGAACATGGTGATGAAGGAAAGCCTCTCACTGGAGGCCACCAAGAAGCAGGTCAAGAAAAGAGACTGAGGGAGAGAGGAGGAAAAAGAGAGAAATGGAAAGGGCAAGGATGGTGTCTGCCCTTCAAGGACATACCTCTAGTGACCTAGATTTTTAGTGAGCTAGTTCCGTCAAGGGAATACCCCTAGTGACCTAGTTTCTCAAACCAAGTCCCTCTTTCCAAGGTTGTCATCAGATTATGATTCCAGTAACAGGCTAGTCCATTAATTAAGACAGATTCCTCATGATCCAAGTACTTTCCACCTCTGAGCACCCCCTGAGGATATGACTGAGATTTTCAGGAAGTTCATTTTTTGGAAGACATTCCCAACTGACCCATAATACAGAAATGAAGTCACAATTAGGAAATAGCAGGGGATTGAAACTCAAGCAGAAATCTGTATTCCTAATATGTGTTTATCTGGCTCACAGACCAGTATAAATCAGGGATAAGAAGGATTTGCATTTCAAGGCAGACACCTCTGCTGGTGGTAACTCCTCCATTCTTCCTGAAGTCTCCCTCAGGTAGGAAAGGTTCTTCAAAGGCCACTTTAGTGGGCAGCATTTCCAGATGTGCAAAAAAGCCAACCTTTCAGTCTAGTTACAACCAGGTCCACTGCAGTGCCTACTGGCTTTCAACTGCTGCTTGACAAAAGCCCTATGTTTAGTCACAGCACCAATGATGTGTTTATAAAAAGATAAAGAGATAAAGAGAGTATGTTCTGTGGGTGTGTGGAGAGGTATGGGGGAAGGGGATGTCTCAGCGGGCCCATGCCGAGGCATCTCTTCCCCCTAAGGAACCAGCCACACACCAGTATAGTATAGTATAGTATAGTATAGTATAGTATAGTATAGTATAG
>NW_021604566.1:13584644-13589913 GCF_004785775.1 Grammomys surdaster
AGTATAGTATAGTATAGTATAGTATAGTATAGTATAGTATAGTATAGTATAGTATAGAGTTTATTCAGGGCATGGGGAGGGGATCCAGGAGAGTAGCAGAGGCAGAGAGAGAAAGAGAAGTAGAGGCAGGCCATGACCACATGGAGAGAGGGAGAAGGGAAGAGGGGAGGGGCGAGGGGACAGAAAGAAGCTAGAGGCAAGAGATCAAGACATCAAGAGAGAGAGGAGGGGGCAAGCAGCCCCTTTTATAGTGGGCAGGCCTACCTGGCTGATGTCAGGTAACTGTGGGGAGGAGCATACCTGGTTGTTGCCAGGTAACTGTGGAGGTGGAGTTTAGACAGAATACTAACATTGTCTGTCACCTTGAGGGGTTAGTAACTGCTAGAATGGACGCTCAGACGTGTATTTGCAAGTCGTGTCATATGATCTCTGTCTTAATATTTCCACACCTGGAGAGAAAATTCTTTGAACCAGATGGACTTCCAAATGAGAAACGTAAACCACATTCCTGACTTTCTACCCAGAAGGGACATTTCAGCACTACTAAGCTGAGACCCCATACTTGAGAGAGGTTCTTGTATAAATTAATGCTTGAGAGTGGGAAAGGCTAACAGGAAAACTGAACATTTTCCTGGAGAGAAAACAGTGCATGGCACACACAGACAGCAAGCTGTGGGTGTCTTTTTGGAGTTGGGGGTTGTCCCTGGCTTCTGTCAGAAGGATTCCAATAGAGACAGTCTCTCAACCATTTTAGCACATGGCAGGAGCCAATCAACATTAAAAGTTGTAGAACCCTCCCCTGGGAACTGGTCTGCTCATGGTCTTCTTTCTAATTGTCTGGATTTTGGAGCCAGCCCTTAGCTGCACGTCAACAACTATGACCACATTACGTTCTCCCTAATTCTCTTTGCTTCCAGTGCTAAAGCTCACAAATGGTCTTCATTGTGTTTTAGATTGAGTTACAGTTTTCTAGCACTGAACATGGAGTTGAAACCCTGGGGATTCTATAGCTTCTCTTCTTTGCAAAACCATTTTGAATACGTGCCAACCGTCAAAAACACACATTGGGATTCATTTACTGGCAGATCGACATCGAGCTAAAAGAATAATGAGGGAGAAGAAGGTGCTGGGAACAGTGGGGTCTGATGGGAAGCGATGGTCCCACACGATGCCTTAGTCTTTCCACATTAGAACAACAGCAAGAGGTTGTGTTTGAGCGGCTTCCTATGCTGTTTCCCCCTAAAGTGCTTCTGCATTCTTTATTTACAACATCCCAGCTAGGGAAAAATGAGACAAGTACACTCTAATTCCCTAGAAATTTACGGGCTGAATGCCTAACACCAGAGCCAGCATCTTTGCTCTTGGTTCTCAGACCCATGTTCTTATCAGGAGACAAACTCCCTGGAGTCTATATAGCACAGCACTGGCTACTTGGAATGGCAGCCATTCCAAGTGTTAAGCACCATCACATATGGCTGGACTAGGTTCCTATGAATTGTAGGATGTGGACAGATCAAATTAACTGAGCGCCTGGGACTTTTGGGCTTTATCTTCTCCCTCTTTCTCTCTCTGTAGTATACAAAACCTCATCAACTCATTTAACTCCATTATTGGTAAAATATATAAAAGCTAATAGCTTTGAAAATTAGTTTTACTGTAAATCTCATTGTAATACACCAGGACTAAGTTGCCTTGTTTGTAAGTAGATTTGTTTAAAAGCCATATGTATTTTAAATGCTAGTGTGCACTGATGGTCAACAAGGAGCTCAGGTGTCCTTTAAAAACAAATAGAAAGGAAGGAAAATGGAAATTTAGGAGCTTATGATAGTGCTGACAGTTTGTTCAGAAATATTTATTTACTTTTAAGTGTAAAATAATTACCCTTAATTTTTTAGGGCTGGAGAGAAAATTCAGCAATTAAAAGTATTTAATTCCCTTGCAGAAGACCTGAGTTCAGTTCCCAGCACTAGTCTCAGAGGGTTCACAGCCACCTGTAACTCCAGCTGCAGGGAATCTAGTTCCACTTTCTGGCATTTCTGGGCATCTGAACACACATAAACATTAATAAAAATAAAGTTAATCTTTTAAAAATTAATTATGCTTTCTTAAACACCCTTTATCTAGTCTATCTTTCATTTCTAAATAAGGGTGGTAGAAATTATTGTTTACTTTAAAATCTGCCCCTACAGGACTCTATCTAAATATTCTTCTTTGTATTTTGGTAGCAGTAGCCCAAAGGGCTTTCAAGTCTGTGTGTCACATATCTTAGATAAAAGATCAGACATTCTAGTAATTCAAGAACACAATAAGGAGATGAATGTGAATTCCCATGGCATTATTTTTGCTTTACATTTTCACATAGTCTAAGAGAAAGACATGAACTCTGAGAATATGTGTGTCCTTGAAGACAACTGGTTTACCAAAAATGAGCATTTTCTACAAGTCTCCAAGCTACAGATGTTTCTGTAAAGAGCCTGCACACTGTATTTCAGTTCTCTTAGTAAAACCACGTAGAAAAAGGCTTAGCCAATGGCAAATTCCTTTGAAGCTCTATTAATGCAGTGACAATAGATTTGACCTTTCTGCCTAATTATTCTGGGGATGGCTTCTTCGAAAGTGTACCCTTCACTTGTAATTATCATGCATGCTTGTGAAATTTAAGCAGATAAATGAGGTCAAGTTAGACCATTCCCGAGAGAAGAAAGATAGTATTTCAGAGAGAAGAAATTCAGTATACCTGTGCCTGGAGCTAGGAACACAGGATCAGCCAACACAGATCAAATGGTTCAGGCAAAGGGCAGTGCTTCCTTTCAGAAAGTAACTTCCTGAAAGAGTGTACAGAGGAATACATTCCTTCTTGAGTGTGTCAGAATTCTCCTATGAGAAGAAATACTTATTTAACTCATCAGGTCTGGTACCAAGCTGTGCTACTGAACTGTTTCTTTATAGAATATGTGTTGTAAGAAAGAATCAAGACTTTTTTTTTTTTGAATTGTGACATGGTGGGCTTAAACAAGTGATCAGAACCAATGAGTTATTTCCACACTGGATGGAAAGATTCTGCTTTTTTGTGTGTGTCTCCAGGGTTGAGGAGGAGATAGGATCATGTGAATAACAGCTCTGAGATAGTTTCTGTGAAATACCGTGGCATAGAAATCTGTTCTAAAAACTTTTGGCTCCAAGCACAGAATAAGACCATTGTTGTGTGACCTGATTTCATTTCAGTGATTGTCCTGGCAAAGAATGACATCATCCTATTCTTTTTTCCTTGATTGTCACTTGTGAATGTCTGGCAGTCCCAACTCTCAACATAATTGGACTACATTCTCTCAACAGGGAAATAGCTCTCTTCCTGCTAACTTCCCATCTGAATGTATCATTATGGCAAGAGCAGAGAGAGAGAGGCTTTCCTTGACCATCAAGGTCCCTGGAGTTGGCTTTGTCCTCCTGTAAAACAAAGCAATGTTCTATTGGTAGCCAGAGCTGCTGAGCAGTAGCCTTGTTTAATGTTGGGACAGGTCATGACTAAATGAGAAGAGAGGTTGTGCCAGCGAGAGATGGTACAAGCTGACCGACCCTTGTTTCTCATCCCATTGGTATCTGCTATATTCTTTAAACACAAACTCACCAGACTGCAAGTGGAGTCCAAAGTAGAGAGATAGGCCTCCAGGTTGCATTCTCAGCACCACAAATGAAATCCAGTATTTGATGATGTGCTACCTAAAGGGACCTGCTTAACTGTGTACAAGTATGTGTGACTTTTCCTTACTAACCCTTGTTCCTTGCATAGATTTTTATTGGAGACACATGTCAAAGTCTTTTAGCCTCAAAAGGGTGAATGACAATGCATAGAATGTGTTTAAATAAAAAGCAGCATTGGAATACAGCCACATAGACTTCCTACCCACTGTGCTTCTGGAATGTTTCTTGTACGGAAAGAGCAAAAGCAACTTATGTGTCCCAGCCAATGTAGAAGAGCATTATGCACAAGTCAGGGAGTACTCAGATGGTAATGCACAAACTATTACAAGGTGTTTGTTACCAACAGAAGAACAATCAGAATAAAATCTTCTATCTTCCATTTGTGCGGTTCTAGGAGATACTAAACATTACCATATAGAATTGCTGCTTTTGGAAGAAGGTAGAGAACCTGGGCAGAATTTAATCCCCCGCATGGTAACAACTAAAAACAAACAGATAAAAGTAAAAAGCAGCATATTATTTTACCAAATGTATATGCACACAGAAAAGACTGATTCATTGAGTTTTGTGCAATTTTTGTTTTATTTTAAAGCTTTTTAAAGTTTCACAGTAGTCAACTATTATGCTGTCTACCAGTTAATGCATACTTTTAAATAATATTAGCATTCAGTTGCCTTCTTTAATGAGAAATGCTCAAAGAAAGAGTCTTCAGAAGACCAGAGTCCACAGTGTGCATTGCCATGAATTTGGGAAAGCATTAAATGCTTATTGGATACTAAGATTTTAACAGTGTTTAGGGTCTGTCTCAAATACAACCTTTTAGAAGCTATGTGGTTTAGTAGTGCAGTTGATGAACAATTTTAAACTCGCTTGAATATAAATTAACATATTATATTTGACTCTAAATATCATATAGACTAAAGTGTCAAAGCACTGAGGCATGATTTTGAGGATAAAAGTTTCCATCCTGGAAGAAGAGAAATGGCTCAGTGGTTAAGCGCATACTGCTCCTTCAGCAGACATAGGCTTGCTTCTCAGCATCCACATGATGGCTCAAAACTGTCTGTGGTAGTTTGAATATGGCTGGCTTTATTAAGAGATGCGGTCTTGTTGGAGGAAGTTACTGTGGGGATAGGTTTTGAGACCCTCCTTTTAACTGCCTGGAAGTCAGTCTTCTAGTGGTCTTCACATCAAGATGCAGAACTCTCAGCTTCTGCTCTAGCACAGGGTCTGCTTGGACGATGCCATGTTTCCTGCAATGTTGTTAATGGGCTGAACCTCTCAGCCAGCCCCTGTTATATATTGTCCTTTATAAGAGTTGCCTTGGTCATGGTGTGTCTTTACAGCAATGGAAACCCTAACTAAGATAGTTTCTATAACTCAAGTTCCAAGGGAGCTAATACTCTCTGGCCTCCATGCACCCATGTGGTACCCAAGATACCCTCTGTCTCTCTTTGTCTCTATCTTTCTCTGTATCTCTCTCTGTTTCTTATCTGTCTTTGTGTCTGTCTGTAATCTCTCTCTCTCTCTCTCTCTCTCTCTCTCTCTCTCTCTCTCTCTCTCTCTC
>NW_021604566.1:13589923-13599488 GCF_004785775.1 Grammomys surdaster
CTCTCTCTCTCTCTCTCTCTCTCTCTCTCTCTCTCTCTCTCTCTCTCACACACACACACACACACACACACACACACACACACAGAGATAATAAACAATTTGAAAAAATGTCTACCTTGGTGGCAAAATGGTTCACTGGAATTAAGTCTTTTGTTGCCAAGCCTGACAACCAGATTTTGCTCTCCAAGACCCACATGGTAAAAGGAGAGAACTGACTCCCACATCTGTATGTGTGTGGGTGCACACACACACACACATATGTGTGTGCATGCACACACACAAGCACACTCACATACTAAGTAAATAGAACAAAATATGTTTTTAAATTTCCATTCCAGTTAGGTATCGTTAAGACTGTGGGTGTAGTGCTTTCCAACATGCACAAAGCCCTGGGTTCAATCCTCAAAACGTTAAAACTGGGGTTAGTGGCCCTAAAATCTCAACATGTGGGCGGTAAGTCGCAAGGTCAGAAATATAAGGCTACATAGTGCGTTTGATGGGAGCCTGCACTATGAGACCCTGTCATAACAAAGGCAAGCAGCCACCAACAGTGTTACACAAGGCCTTCATTTCCTTACAGACAGCTTAGCCAGTATCACAAGCTAACCCATCTAGGTCCACCCAACCTTGTCCAACAGTGCCTTGGCAGAGCCCAGAAGGGACGATACCAGCCATTTCTAATCTGACAGGAAACAGTGCTCAATGAAAGTTAACTATCTGTTCCCACGTGGGAGTACTTTCCACGTTAATCCTAAAGTTCCCAAATGTCCTGAAACAGTTCTCAGTGTTCTTTTGTTGACTTTCATATCACAATTTTTCTGTCCTTAGAAGAAAACCCAGCTTTCTAGGGGCTGGAAAGACACATCTGTGTAGTACCACAAATACCCTTTGTTTCTTTCCGTCTCTGTTCGTGTCTCTCTCTCTCTGTTACACACACACACACACCCACCCCTACTAAGCAATTTGAAAAATAAATTTAAATGTCTTTTCAGGATGACCCAACATTTAAGGGCAGTTGCTGCTCTTGCAGAGGAACTGGATTCAATTCTCAGCATTCACATGTAGGTAACAATTGACTGCAATTCCAGTTGACATCTCTCTGTCTCTGTGGGCACCAGGCATGCAGGCAAAATACCCACATCCATAAAATAAAAATAAAACATTTTGTTTTAAAAAGTCAGTCTTCTGGCAACCCAGCTGATGAGGCTTAAGTGTTAAATGTCTTTCACAGGCCCATAGGTTTGGATACTTGGTCCAAACTACTGACATTCTCTGGGAGGCTTAGAACAGGCCCTACAGTTGATACAGGCCACTCAGGGCAGACCCTTGAAGGTGTTATCTGCTTCTAGTGCCACCCAAACACTCTTCCTGAACTTCCAAGATGTAAATGAGTTTATTCTGTGAGTTCTCATCCCACAGATAAAGCTCTGCTGCCACTGTGGCCTGCCATGGCAGGCCTGAAACTGTGAGTCACGATAACCTGCCTTCCCTTAGGTTGTTCCTGTCAAGAGTGCCACCACGGCAAGCCAAGTAACTAACAGAGCAATTCGGGAGGTGCCTGAGGTTGGCCTATAGCACCTCCTGGTTCTATTGGTTGAGTTTGGTGGTAATGAGAACTTCTAAAACTGGGGAAGCAGATTTACTTAGTGATGCTGGAGAATGAACTGAGACCTTGTTCACCCTAGGAATGTGTTCTAGCTATGCTCTCAGTCCAAGTGGCTCCTGTGTGTGTGTGTGTACACATGCGTTTGTATGTACACATGTATTTAACCTTATTAGTTGGAAGGACATGAATATGCTTCAGATGTGGGGACAACTTTGTGGACTGGCCTCTTTCATATTTACATGGTTTTGGGAATCAAACACATGCATTAGGCATCAGAGGCTAGCACTTCTACAGGCTGAAGCTCCTCCCTATTCTGAACAAGCAGCTCTTAACACTCAGCAACAGTAAGGAAAGAAACACTCTCCAGGAATGGCATGAATAGAGAAGCAAAGAAAATGGCACAGGCCACAACTGTCAGTAAAATGTTCTCAATTGTCCAGACCCGCTCTAACAGGACCTATTTCTTTCTACAAAACTCCCTGCACAGGAAGACCAGGTTTATGAATGCAGAAGTGGGTCAGGAGGGACAGCCAGTCAGACCTGATGTTTGAATTTTTCTGTCCAAAGATGGAAAAAGAAGATTGGAACCAGCTCTGCAGGGAGCCGGCAGATTGCTAAGAAATACGTGTCCTGCATGTTAAAGTTGACCAAAGGACTCGATCCAACAGTAAAGAAAACAATCTACTTCCTCATAAAAAGAATACACTGAAAACCAAAAAGGGTACGAAACTTAAAGGGGAAAATTTCTCATTACAGAGAGGAAAGTGTGAAATGAGAAGTTACTGCTTCGATAAAAGCAATAGACTTCCAGAAACGTGGACATTTCATAATAATAAGGGATGCTATGGGGTAGCTGGCTTCAGTAGTCCCTCGGGAAAGCAATGCTTAATGTTCTTATCTCCTCTGTAGTTAATTTTCAGTGGCATCATACTTGATGGCAACTTTGGTCTCAGAGAAATGCAGACACATTGGCCTTGAGATTCGTAAAGACATGGAGGAGAGAACTTTCTCGTAAGCATGAGCCTTAGGATAAAGCATGTGTTTTTCTGTTTGGAAATGATTTCCTCCCGAAGTCAGGGGCATTTGCGTTTCTTGAGATCAGGTGTTGTGGCCAGGTAGCCCTGGCCCCCCCTTGCACTCTGGATACAATGTTTCCTCATCGTCTGGATCCTGGGATTGCAGGCATGTGCCACTCTTCCCAGCTACTCCCAGTTTTAACATAAGGAAGGCTCCTTTCCAACAGCTGAGCTTTCTATTGACTCCGCTTGCAGTTGACAACTGGAGTAGCCTGACTTTCATAGTGACGTCCCAGACAGAGAAACTGGTGGCGAGTGTCTGAGATTGAATACTGAGACATTCAAGTCACACTGGGTGCCAAGAACCTTCCAACCATTCCCTTTTCACTGTCATGGATAAGAGAATGGAATACAAAAACACCCCTCAGAAGACAGACCTGAAATTCAGACAGAATGGAAGATTTTGTTTTGTTTTCTCTTCCTGCGTGAGATTCATGAACTTTCTAGTGATTAGAGGACTGTTTCCAAGACAACCTGGCTCAATGCAAGCCTTTGAAGGAAAACCAAACAAAAGATGAAGGATGCTAAAGAGGAGAAATCTGAGACAAAAAGAACTCAGCAATTTATACTGTGTAAGCTAGGGCTGGGGTTGAATTGGACATCCTAGGAACAGCTTGTTGGAGTGTAGACTCCTGGAAATCCAACTCCTCAGTGTGTTCTCGAGGCCAATGTCTAATTGCTATGGCGGCTCCCCACAGTTCTCCCTGCTCCCACACCATTCTAGTGCTACCTCTTGTAGATAAGAAAGCATGAAGGCAAGCTGTGGACAGAACATGTGACATCTGTGCACTACTGATATTGCAGTATACTGGGGTGCCTGGCTGGCCTGCCATTCATTTTCTGACTCATTCAAGGCAGAAATCTACCTAGGTTTTGAGAACCATATGAGGTTAAGTCCTGTGTCTCTTTAGAGTCCTATTTATTATGCGGTTTGTGGCATTCCTGAGAACTGATATCAAGATATGACTCTGCCACCTTCGAGGCCACTCTGACTCTCTCCACCAAGATGGGGAATGACATAAGAATGGATTGGACCACGAACTCTGATTCCCTTTAGTTCCTAAGCTTCCCCATCCACTAGCCAAAGTGTCACACAGCACCCAGGAGGTCCCTGGTTCAAGTAGTTAAGAGACAAAGCTTTGATGAGTACCTTTGAAGCTTCCCTGCAATGATTCTGCCTTGAAGAATCTTCATGTCATTTGCCAAATTCACCTTTTCCAGCTGATGGTGGCTGGCCCTCAGCACCTGTGATGGAGAGCAAAGGTGATGGTTATCAATTGTATCTTTGCCAGCAATTTCTCTCATCTCTCAGATGTCAGTCTTTCATAGCCTCCAAAGGAGAGTATCATTAGGCATAATCTTCTGACAACCACACATTAATTCTTTGAAACATACTGGGTAATTCAGCCCTATTCTAGAAGCTTCTATTTTGCCTTCTCTTTAAGGGAATGACTTCCATTAGCACCGTTTCATACTGTTCTTTGCTTGGGTTTCATACAACCAATAAAGGAGAGCTCCTTCTTTTTCTTTTTTCTTTTTTTTTTAAATATTTACAGTATGCCATTTACGTTTAAATGTTGAGGGACGTCTAATTTCAGGTTGTGGGATTTATTTTAAAGGAAAATGCGGTGAATCATAGAATCTTTCCAAAGCTGTTATTTGATGAGTAGCAAAGGGAGCCTTTACAAGAGGTTCAGCTTGTTTCCATTGTGTACTTACAACAGGTTGAAATGTGTCTACCGAAAATGTAGACACATCACCCGAGAAGCAGCACTTGCTTCCGTGTCTTTCATGAAGCACATCACATCACACATGTGCACAGTCTGCATGTACAATGTGTAAATCAGACCAGGAAATAATAGGATGCAATAGGAAAATGTCACACCATCTCATAATTTAATACGTCATGTACCTTTAAAGTCTTTCCCTTTCTCATGACAACAACAGTGTTTAAGAGAGATTTTATAGAGAGCTTGAAGTTTTCTTACCTTCCTACAGGTGAGTGCAATTGTATGTTGATCTAAACAGAGGAATCCCCAGAGGCCATGGGTGCAGATTCTTTGCTTTCACAGACCTGCAACCACTTGCTCTGGACTGGCTTTGTGGGTTCAGGTTAAGTGTGGGCAGTTCTAGGCTCCACCCTCAGAGCAGTGAGCAGCCAGTCCCTGCTGTGATGCAGGATGCTAGGTGTGGTCAGGTTGGCATCGTATAACATCAAGATAACCTGTATGTCTTCTGACACTGATCTGGTCACCCTTCTGTGGGAGGATGGTGGGATCCCAGGTGATAGTACTTACTGGCTATGTGACGTGGAGTGAGTTACTTAGCCTCTACCTCAGTATACCCTTTTGAAGAATAGGGGTTTAAAAGTGTGGGAACTCCCTGGGCCTGATGTGAGGATTACGTGAGAACACACTCTTTAAAAACTATGAAGAGTTTCTCCCACAAGCTATTATTACTTGGGTAATTTGAACAATGAATTCTAGGTTGCAAAGTGGGTTTATTTTTGTCACACTTATATACACATATCTCTTTGTCCTTGGTTGAGCAAAAACACGTGCAAGGATTTTCAAAAGCATGATCAATATAGACTTTGATTTTTTTTTATGCCTAAAGTGTCAGCTTAGCAATCTGTTACAAGCAGCTGAAAATAAAAGAATAAGACAACCTGGATCTATGCCTGCCCCATACACACACAGATCAGACACCCCCCCCCCCCCCCATGGAAGGGAGACCTGTCCATTTGCAAAATAGAGAAAGGTGATAGGTTAACCTTACCATCACAGTACTCAGTCTGTAATCTCTTCACTAGGACACGTATGGCCCAGACCCCTTTCCTGGTTTGGCAGTTCACAGCTGGTACTGTAGCCACACCCAGCACTGAATATACAATAGAAATTCACTAAAAATATATATAGTTTTGGTATGAAGAGATGGCTTAGAGGTTAGGAGTACTGCCTGTCTGTTCAGACAGCTCAGGTTCCATTTCTAGCACACATATGGCATCTCACAACCATCTGCAACTCCAATTCCAGGGCCTCTGATGGCATTTTCTGACCTTTTTGGACTCAGCATGCATGTGGTACAGACATATAGATGCAGGCAAAACACTCATACACATAAAGTAAAATAAATAATAAAATAAAAATTTTAAAGTTTGTTAATGAGTTCCCGATAAAAACAAATTTATTCCATAGTTATTAAACTAGTACCACCTGAGAAAAGTGGAATTGATATTATTGATTAGATTGGTTATTAAATCATATTGAATTAGTTATTTTAAATTTCAATGATGCTTATATGCAGTAAGTTGGTAGACTTTGCACTCTCAAATTCAATCAGCCAAGAATCAAAATGTTTGAAAAATAAATTTCCTATGTACATACCATACACAGACTGTCGTCATTTTCATTTATTCTATAACTATTAGATTCATTAAATTAGATAGTATAACAGTTATCTACATAGCATCTACATTAGATTTGTCTTACAATTAATCTACAAGTAATTTTAAGTGGCCAGAAACATATGTATACATTTGAATATTATGCATACTGTTTTATATAAGTCACTTGAGGATTCAGACTGATTTTCAGAACTAAACATCAGGTATAGATACCTAGGTACCTTAGGCTGTGTTTACCCTGTACAGCATTGCTTTGTCTCACAAGCCTAGCACCCCAACGGGGAGAAAGGGACATAGTTTAGCACCTTTGTGATTTGCTTCCCTGAGCACCGTTCTGACACTCCAGCAGTAAGGTGGAAACACAGAACCGCAGGCTGGTGATCAATGATCCCTGAGGAAATAGGGTATTATTATGTAGTTCAGGCTGGTCAGAATTCACTATGCAATCTAGGTTGAGCTCTTATCAACTGTCTTGTCTTAGGTACCTAAATGCTGAGATTATAGACATGACACCTGTACCCCAGCTTTGGTAATTTTGTCTGGTAACATAAACCAAGGTGAGGTTCCAAGACCAGTTGTCCAGGGTAAAATGTGACTAAAGATCTCCTTCACACCAGTTTCTCAGCTTGTTGTTGCCTTAGTACTTTTCTATTGCTATAAGACACCATGACCAACACAAGTCACTAGAGAAAACCTTTCATTCTCTTACAGTTTCAGAGAGTTGGAATCCATGACAACAAAGCAAAGGCATTATAGCGGCAACAGCTAAGAATTCACATCCTGTTCCACAAGAAGGGAACAGAGAGATACTAGGAAATAAGTCTTTTGAAACCACAACATTGTACCCAAGGCTGTATTAGACCTTCTCTAGTAAGGTCATTAATCCAAAACAGTTCTGGAAGACCAAGTTTTCAAACATATGAGCCTATTGGGGCTATTCATTCATTCATTCATTCGTTCGTTCGTTCATTCATTCATTCATCCATTCAAATCACCAGAGCATCTCTGTTCTTCAAGGTTTCATGTCTGCTGTTCCTGGCCTACAATGTCTTCTTTTTTCTACTTCATACTCTAGCATGCTCCACGTTCCCTTTGACCAGCACAGATTCCCTTCCGACAACCTTGATGTTCACTTGTTGCCATCAGCACACAGAACCTGAGATGCAACATAGCACTCTGTCATTGCCTTCTCTCTCCTGTCAGCTTTGAAGATTGTTCATGGAGGGCTAGGTCATAGGCTGCATCTCCACCTCACCCTCTCTTGCCGCAGTGAGGCTCCAGTAACTTCAGGGCAGTAACTGAGCAGCACCATACACTCAGGTTGTGAGGATCTGAACTGCACAGTGATCCATAGTGATTTGCCTTAGAGTTGCTCACATTTGGTTAAAAAATAACCAATTTTAATGATATTAACAAACTATAAAATTAGTGGCTGCTGGGATAGCTCAGCAATTACAGTCACTGGCTGCTTTTGCAGAGGACCTGGTTTCAAACCCTAGCACCCAAATGTGGGCTCCCAATTGTCTATAATTGCAGTGCTGGGGGAACCAGTGTTTTCTCGTGGCATTGGTCATCACTGCTCATAGATGGTGCATGAAAATACATGTAGGCAGAAACCTCAGCCACGTAAAGTAAGAGCAAACCTATTTTTGAAAAGATGTAAAATTAAGAATTAATTTTTAGTCCATTGTGAAACTAGACCAGGAAGTGGGTAGTCTCTGTGTGTGTATGTGCCCATGTTCATGAATCTGTCTCTTGTTCCTAGAATGAGGTGACAGGTAAGACATGAAAGCCTTCTGAAATCTTGGTCCTAAAGTCTGTAAGGGATGGACACATGTGCCAGTTCATTAAAAGTTGCCATCCACCGAAAAGTGCCAGACTTAACCTACTGGATCAGAAAAGTAGAACTTAGTTTTCTAGCTGTACCTGCCGAGCTTGGGTCAGCCGATTTGTGCCACTCTGTTTCTGAATGTAGTGCTTATGAGTCTCTGCTACAAAACTTAGTGACTGAATTCTGCTCTTTTCTTGCTCCAAGTCTCAGATGTTCAGAAACAGAGCATTTCTGGCTTCCCAATTTCACCAGCTCATCAGAATTTACTACAGAGAAATACCCTTAAGCCCCCAGGCTTTGGTAGAAGGTTCCTGAAATGCTGTGTTGGTGATGAATTTTTGTAAGCTGTTTTGGAGGTCGTTTTATTTGTACACTGAAAAGACACAATTAGAAATGTCTCAGTGGGGAATGGCTCCTTATGAAGGTAGATGTCCTTTTGTTGTCTCCCATTAGTGGCTTCAGTCTTGCCCCTGAAGAGCATTCTTCCCTGGATCCTTCAGCCCTGGAAACTAGTTCCAAACTACTTTCCCTAAAGGATGGCCAAAATGCCCAAAATGTCCTCAGTAGAAAATTGCCTCAAACCACACAAATTCTGGCGTGGTGAGTGGTGCGTTCATGTGAGAGAATTACTTCAGATACAATGACATGAAACCAGAAAACATGAGAACTTCAGAAGCCAAACCCAAGAGAGAGTTGGGGAGCTTCCAGCTTTCCATAGAGCCTACAACTAAGCATCCTCTGCACTCAGGCGTCTGTGTTCATCTATGCTTCTGACTGTACAGAGACAAGCACTGTGGCTCAAGGAGTTTGCATGGAGGAAACCCTTGTCTGCAGACCCAGAGAAATCATGGACTACACTAGTAGTTCAGGCCTCTTTGTGGGATGGTTGGTACCACACACTAAACTGTATTTTCTTCTTATCCTTCCTTGTGCTTTTGAAAATCTCCAACATTATCTTTATTTATTTATTTATTTTTAAATAAATTTTTATTTATATTATTTTTATTTATTATAAATAAATAAATTTATCTATTTATTATTCTTTCTTTCCTGCCTCTTCATCCCCTCCTTCTTCCCCTTTTCTTTGTTATGGGAAGAGGTAAGGCAAGGTCGTAATCTATAGTGCAGGTTTACCTGTAATTTTACCATGCAGCCCAGGATGGTCAAGAACTCACAGAAATTCCCCAGTCTCAAGTTCCCAAGTGCTGGAATTAGAGCCATAAGTCACCACATCCAACTTCCTTCTCTTGCTCATTCTCCATTCGTTTCTTACTTCTCTTCATTTTAGAAGTGTGGAAGGTTTTTATTCTATAGCCCAGGCTGTCCTGGAATTCACTACTTAACTCATGACAGTCTTCCTGCCTTTCTCTTTCCCTTCTTCCCCTCATCCTCCCAGCTCTCTTCTCTTTCCTTCATTTTTAAAAGATAAAGTCTTGGGCTGGTGAGATGGCTCAGTGGTTAAGAGCACTGACTGCTCTTCCAGAGGTCATGAGTTCAAATCCCAGCAACCACATGGTGGCTCACAACCATTTGCAATGAGATCTGATGCCCTCTTGTGGGGTGTCTGAAGACAGCTACAGTGTACTTATAATAAATAAATAAATAAAGTTAAAAAAAACAAAGCAAATAATCTTTAAAAAAAAAAA
>NW_021604566.1:13599888-13628960 GCF_004785775.1 Grammomys surdaster
TATATTTGTTCATTTCTTTTAAATTTTTAATTAGATTTGTATTCTCTATGTGTGTATATCTGTGCACCCATGTACATGCATGTGCCCACATGCATATGACATAATGTGTATAGAGGTCAAAAGATTAGCTTCACTCACGCTGGACGAATCTCTTCCACAGCCACATGTCTAGCCTACAGTCCTCTTCCCATCACACAATGACAAGTCATTTTGGTAAAACCAGGAACATTTCCATCGTATCAAAAACCAGACGAGTTGAGATATAACTTCAGGGCAGAGCACTTGTCAAGCATTTGTAAAGTTTGGTTTTAATTCCAGCCTCCAACTCCTCCAAAAGTCAAAGATAATTTTCAAAGTTTTAGTCATTGGGGGGCGGGAATGACCCATCAGAAAGCTAGTGGGATTTAGATTATAATCAAATACCATCTAAGAAATGAGTTTTAAAAATTTTATGTTACAGGTAGAAATCACTTTTAAAATCCAACTTGTGCTTAAACAGTTCACCTACTGAGAGGAAATAGTATACAAGTCTACAAGCTGAGCCACAATGTCTGGGGCTAAGTCTCGTTCATAATCAATGGCATTTACTCTGCCATGTTCATGAGGGAGGAAGAGCAGAAACCCAGGAAATCCGAGATGCGTTGCCATAGAAGATTAAGTGCTGAGCATAGGAAGGGTCAAAAGGTTTGAGAAACTCAAGGTTATCAAGTAATCGGACTCCCAAGATTGGAAAAAGTTTCAGCTTCCTGTCTGTTAAGCAGGCTTTTCTGTTTGCCTAAAATGTTGAACTGCTTTCCAACTGCCAGAGCTGGAAGGGTAGCTTAGTGGTTAAGCCCTCAGTGCTCTTACAGAGGGCCCGAGTTTGGTTCTCATCTCCCACATAACCACCTGTAACTATTCCGAGGGCTTCCAAGAACTGTGGTATCATCTGCCTCTCCCCATATCCATATACTTAAACAGTAAGTTCTTAAGGAAATAAATTACAAAGTTCACCAATCCCTCCTCTGTACCTCCACACTCGACTGTGGAATGGCAGGAACCTGAGGGTGGAATTTGGGAGAAATGGTTACAGTCCTCTTCTGGGCCAGGTAACGAAATACAAGCTTTGGTCTTGGAATGCCTCCTCCAAAGTGAAGTGAAAACTGTCAAGGGAGAAGCCTTCTTTTGGAGGGGCAAATAGGACAAAATTTTGAATATATGATGCTCCAGCAAGCGCTCCACTCTGCTCAGTGCTCATAGCAAGGTGAAAACAAACATCCCTCTCTTAAAGGCTAAACTAAGGTCGCCTAGACATGGCCTTCCTCTTGTGAAGTTAATGAGAACACAATCCACCAGACAGATAGCAAGGACCAAGAGTAAAACAGTAAATCCAGTGAGCCAGGATGCAGATGTGTCTTGGGAACATTAAGACAAGAGGGCTTAGCCTTTACCTTCCAACTCAAAATTACATAGAGAGGAAAATCTGTCCATTTTATACTCTTAAAAACCTGTTCTTAAGATGGAGAAGGGGAGATAACTCAGTCAACAAAGTGCATTGCCATTTGGGTGTGAGAACCTGGAATTACTCCCCAGGTTTCAGAATAAAAATCCAAGTATGGCAGTGGTCTGAGCCTGTAATACCAGTGCTGGGAGGATCCCAGGAGCTGATTGGCTAGCCAGCTTAGCCTACTGGTGAGTCCTAGGTCCCAGTGAGAGACCTTGTCTCAAAACCAAACCAAACTAAACTAAACCAAGACAAAACAAAACAAAACAGCATAGACACAAGTCAGTGACTAAGGAAGACAAACAACCCAGGGTGTCCTCTGGTACACACACAGACATCCACATACTTAAATTCTTACAAACATTTATACACTCACACACTTATACACACACCTAAAAGCATATTTACATACTTCTCACTTACCCACATTTAAATACACACATGTGCACACACACACACACTTACACACTTAAATACACATCTTAACACACACACGCACGCACACACGCACACCCCTGTTTATCTTTATTCAATGGTACAATTCCTTACTAACTTACACTGCAAATGTCAGTGAACTCTATTCTTCTCCGCTTGCACCTTCTTTTGCCCCATTGTGTCCTCCTCTCTAGCTAGCTACTCAGCTGTCTACATCTGAAACTTCATTAGACATTTCCTGTCTCTTCATTCCATTCATCCAGGAATTCAGCCCATGTTATGAATGTTATACCTTCTAAACATGTCTGGAATCTTAGTCTGTTGTCCACCTTCACAGATCGGGCCTCAGCATCTCCCATTTGGTCACAATGATCTCTTCCCAGCTCTCCTAGTTTACAGAGTTCTACTCACTGGCCTTTGCACAGCCCATATTTTATATGGTCAATAGGAGGCACAGATAAAATCTTTCTAGGACTCCGAGTGTAGTTCTGTGGTGGAGTCCTTGCCTAGCATTTAGAAGGTCCTAGATTTCATTTCATTCCCTGTACTGTGAATACAAATAAGAAAGAATATTTCTAAAATATGAGTCACATTTGCTTTCCATTTCCCAGCTCTATAAAAATTCTTTTGTCTCTTCTTCAAGTGAAAAGCAGACCCCAAACTAACGAACATGGAGGAATAGGAGCTCTGGGCCACAGATTCTTCCATCACTGACCTGGGTTTGCTGCAAAAACAGCAGACAGAGGAATTAACACTATCAGAGGCTGGAGAGATGGCTCAGTCAGTTAAGAACACTGGCTGCTCTTCCAGAAGACTCAAGTTCAATTCCCAGCACCCACATGGCAGCTCATAACTGTCTGTAGTACTAATTCCTGGGTGTCTGGTACCTTTACTGACATACATGCAGGCGAAACACCAATGCACATAAAGTACAAGTGAATGCAAATCTCAATGTCTTAGTAGCACACACCAGTGGAACTGTAAACTATAGCTGGTCTGTGGGTGTGTGTCTCACTAGAATTAACAGTATTCCCCATTGTACTGACGTAAATCTCTTGGATTCAATACCCAGGCCCTCTTAATAGACTAGTCTACTCCTCCTGTTCTGTTCAGCAGTGCTATTGCCTTCTGGAGAGTTCTTCCCACCAGCTGCTTATTCTTTGAAACCCAGCTCATCTCCATCACCCTGTGAAAAGTTCCTGGCTCCCTAAGGCAGAAGTAACAACCTGATTTGGGCACCTTCTCTCAGTCCTGAACCTGCTTCTTTTCAGATATAAAAGCTAACTATTAGGGGATTATCTGTTGCTTTGGTCTATCCCTCAGAACAACTCTTCCAAGACAAGACATCTTACCCACCTGAGTATTGACGCTGCTTAACACAGCATGCCATCTATCCATAGTAGATGCTCACCAGTGAAGTAAAAGACAAAAGCAGGTGCCAGAGAGATGGCTTAGCACTTAGGAAGGAGCACTTACTGCTCACTCTTCCAAAAGACTCAGGTTCAAATCCCAGCATCCACATCAGGTGGCTCATAATCACTTGTAACTCTAGCTCCAGGAGGAACAAAGGCCTCTTTTGGATTCCATGGCCACCCACAAACCCATGGCAGGCACACATATAAATAAAAATAAATCTTAAAAAAAGATGAAAACAAGAATAAATGGGAAAGCCCCAAGTGTACTACAATAGTGCTGTGTTCCGACTAGATACTTTTCTATATTATATTACTTCCTGTGCTAGATACTTTTTCTAGATTACTTCCCTTTCTATATTATTTCCTTGCTAGATACTTTTCCATATTACTTCTTTCTGTCTTACTAATACTCTTCTCCTGGGGTCTGGAGCTTTGTCTCATTTCCTAGATGTCTTGCTGCTGCTATATCTTGCTGCTGGTCCTCAGGTGACAGTGACACAAACTCTGACCTGGATCTTATCTGTCTATGTCCCCTCCTCTGTAACTGAGGCTAAGGTTGAGATGACAGGGCTGGTCTTTGTAGACCACGACATACAGTGTTGATGATCCTACTCAAATTTAGAAGTAAAATAATTAGGGCTCACCTTCAATTATATCTTACAATTTCTTGATAATCACAGATAGTTTGAAGTAGAGAGATAATTTAAATAAGATTTTTAAATTTAATTTAAATAATTTAGTTATTTGCTTTTTTCCCCTGTTACAAGATCTTCCTATGTATCTTAGGCTGGTCTTGAACTCATGATCCTCCTGGCTCAGTTTTCTGAATGCTGGAATTGCAGGCATGGGACACCTCATCATACTTAATTAACATCTTTAAAAACTTGATAAGAAATTTCTCCATTTGGTTCATTTTGCTTGCAAAACAGAGAATGAGAGAGAAAGAGAGAGAGAGAGAGAGAGAGAGAGAGAGAGAGAGAGAGAGAGAGATACACACACACACACACAACTCTGTCATACAGGACACAAGTCTGTCTAATGTAGCAAATGGCAGCTCACTGGATAAATCCAACGCTTAGAGCATTTAACCTTAGGCATCCTTGTATATTTCTAAGTTTTCTTTCACAAAACAGTAGCAAGCAATAATAATTTTTCATTTCTCATAAGAGGAGATACAGTCATGGTTTTACAATGCAAATTATACAGTTACCTCCAACAGGACTTTATCCCAGTGGCTTTCAATTAACAACAGTACTTCTACCTGTTCAGAGTGTACACCTTCCTTCTGTTGCTCTTCAGGGTTGTAGAGGTGACATCTAAAAGCCACACACCACACCCCTGAGCTGAATATTTCACGAAGGTCACAGTCTTTATGGAGAGCAAGCTTAATGATTGGGCTCTGAGCTTTGCCAGTGCTTACGTAGCTTTTGTACATGCTTCTTTAATAGTAAACCCTTTGGTCGTAGAGTGAAAAAAATTAAGGAAAGCGAACATGACCACTGGAATCACCGTGTTTGTTACAGTTTACAGAAGCGGGTGAAAGTTTCAAGCCTCCTGTGGAAGTTAGTATTTATTTCATAGTGTAACATCCAGTAATTTACCTGAAATTGTGAGTAGCCAAAACAGAGAAACTGAAGATGAAGACAGTTAAAATCCCTGCATTGCCCAACAATCCAAGTGAGTAACCAGGCTCCTTCCTGTGAGGGCTGTGAGCCAGCCTGCATGTAGCCAGGCTAGGCTAAACTAGAATGAACTGAGGGAGACACATCTTCCGGTGTTATTTTATCAAGTGAATTATCATCTGAAACCCTTTTCACTTCCGTTATCCTTAGGAGAGAACAAACAGGGAAGGTGAAGAACTTTGGCCAGAGGCACATTTTTTATCGTTTAAGCATCTCAAGTAGGGGTAGGACATAAAAACACAAACTGCACAAGAGGCAGGAAGAGAAACCTGTCTTCTTCCTAGCATACTTACAAAAGCCGCCTTGAAAGTCTTCTCTAGAGGAAAGGCTCGGGGAGCAGGGAAGAGGCAGTGGAGCAGAGATTAGGTGGCAGCGGAATTTCCTTCCTCCTCCAGAATGGGAGAGTCATTGTTCCTTATCGCCCTGACCTCTGAGGGGTTCCAGGAGCCAGGGAGGCTTGGCCTCTGATCCCCGCCGCCCTCTCTCCTGGCCTCTGGGCCTCGGATTACCAACTTGCAGATAAAGCTGCCCGGCCTGACACCAGCTCCAAGATTCATTAGGGACTGTCTGCGAAGTGCTTGTAAGATGCAGTTATATAAGCCCGGCGTATTATTATCATCACACACCCCCATAGACCCAGCTCTGCCAGACAAACAAAAGACAGTTCCAAGAAGAGGAGGAGCAGAGGCACAAGTTCCACTGGGGGTGAATTTCGGGACACTGCTGAACTGACTGGAAAAAACAAAAAACAAAAAACACCACCACCACCAACAACAACAACAAAAAACAAAACAAAAAAAAGCAGGCAACCCAATAGGAGTATGCAAACAAACTGCGTTGCAGCTGGCCAGCTGCGAGGGGAGGGGGCAGGAAGGGAGTCAGGGTTTCCAGGCATGCGGTTCTGGCGCCTGGAGCACCCAGTACAGTAGCTGCCTGTGGCAGGATGGAATGGATGAGGAAGATGTGGGCTTTGGAAAACCAGGTGTTCCAGAGGCCAAGTACTTAGTAAACACTGATCGTTCTTAAACCCGGACCTGATTTGTGCTCTGTTCTCTTTATTCCTGAATCTCCTGTGCTCTGTGGAGTTCTGTTTGAAATTGTCTGGGTCTCTGTTCTTTCCTCTGTGAGAGCAAAGCCCCCCTCCCCCATCAAGCCAGAGTCATCTGAGAAAATTCCCTGCCAAGATTCTCATCTCTTAGCTTGCTGCTGTATCTTCCTTAAGATTATTATTATCTGTGCCTGCTCTTAGCATTACCCTCCTGGTGTGAAGACTCCTATCCTGACACTTAAAGCCCACAGTTTTTGTTTACACAGTAATTTTTCACTTCCGGCGCGGTCCTTCAGTATCAGCATCCGGCAGCATCTTAGAAAGTGAATCGCTCTCAACAGGTGGATTGAACAATCCTTGCGTTTAGGAACTTACACCCACATTCGGGCTCCTCATTTCAATTCTCTGCTCCCCTGCAAAAGTTTACCCCAATTTTTCTTGTGTCTTACTGTCTACAGTGCCTTTTGCTATTGTTCCCCATCAGCTTTCCCAAACCTCACTCCTTATTGATGGTGCTGATGGCCTGAGTTAGCCTTAGAACAGCAGTAGTTTAGTGAGTTTACTGAACTCGTTTGAGATCAAGTCTCACTTTGTAGCCATGGCTGTCCTGGAACTCACAGAGATCTACGTTCCTTTGCCTCTGCCTCCCCACTGCTAGTATTAAAGGTTTGAGTCACCAAGTCCGGCTATTATTGAATTATCTTACAGCTTTACTAAATCTCACCTGTGCCTTTTGAGTTACGGAAGAGCCTACCCAAGAACGAGAAGTTGTGGATATGTACGTAATAAAGTCATGTGGGTTTGTGGTACCCCTCCGGTGTTTGAGTGACTGAGAATGCTCATAATTTTAAAAGGGAGAGGCTGAGGCATGGCTCGGTGCTAGGCGGCATGCTTGCTTAGCATGGATGAGACCCTGGGATCCATCCTTGAATTGGCAAAAACACAGGGACAGCCTTTATGGGACATTAAGTTTGGGTGGTCTTTTTTCAGACATAAGTCTGCAGAGAAGCAGGTCTGCTAACTCCTGTGAAAGCCCCTCCCTGCTACCCACAGAAGGTGTTCTATAAGGACAGCCTATGGGCCAGTGAGATGACTCAGTAGGTAAAAGCACTTGCTGCTAAACCTGGCAACCTAAGTTCAATCCCATGTTGCGAAAGGAGAGAAATGACTCCAGCAAGCTGCCCTCTGACCTCTGTAACACCCGTACCCTAACATGGATAAATAAGTCAGTGTAATTAAAAAGAAATAAAGTACAGCTTATTTTATATAATCCCCGAAAGTGGGGTTTTCAACACTTACAAACTAAGGATACACTTTATGGAAACAAGCAGCTGTGCTCTGGGTTACCACATGGGGTGAACATAATCTTCTTGAGGCTTTTTATTATCATGTTCTAGGTGACATTTCCTCTGGTGTTCTTTGGCCAAAGCAATATGCTTTAAATTCTACGTCTGGTTTCTAGAATCTTCATCCTGTCATCTAAGAGGCCTGAGCTGTTTCTACATGGTGCATGCTCTCCAATGCATACAGAATGTCCAGTGAATTAGAAGTTTCCCTCCTCCTCTAATTTGGAACAATCAAAACCAATTCAGGCTCTAAAGAATTTCAGCCTCAACTCGAGTGTTTGGGGTTTAGGTCCTAGGGCTAGATATGCTCATGTATTCTTGTTTTATATTTTAGAGAGAGAGAGGCTGGAGATCCTGGACCTCCACATCCACAGCCCTAAAGAGCCAGCCTTTACAAAAATGTTCTTTTTACTGTTGGATGATTTTGTCCATATAGATGTTTGGCCTGCATGCATGTCTGTGCACCACATGTATGTGCATCTCTGTGCACCACATGTATGCAAGTGTGCTTGGAAGGCAGAAGAGGGCATTGGACCCTCTGGGACTGATGGTTGTGAGCCACCATATGGGTGCTGGGGATAGAACTCAATTCAGGAAAGAGCTATCACCCTAGTTCCCTAAAGAACATTCTTAACCTACCACCATCTTTATTTTACCAATGGGAAAACCAAGTCTGGCTGTGGTAACTCATTTTTTCTCTGTGTAACACAGTTCCTGAGGAAAGCAACCACTAAGAAGGGAAGATTCACTGTGGATCTTGGTTCCACAGACTCCTGCCCACCCTGGCTTGGTTCTGTTCTTTGAGCATCATTCCAGCTGGTATTATTGGTATAGATGACTAGGCTTGGAAGCCTTGGATTTGACACACTGCCTTTATATCTTGGGGGCCTCATTGCACCCTTTTAAGGCCCAAACCCATAAGTTTTTCTCCAATTTGTAGCCCACAGAGTAGGAAAGAGTCTCCACTTGGCTTGGTCTCCTGTCAAGTAGTTCAGCATACCTCATCCAGTTACCAACCCAACAACTCAGCTTCCTGGCCTTCAGCTCAGTCCTGCCATGGAATTTGTCAAAGGAGCCAATCCTGTTTTCCCCTGCAAGCCTTCCCCCTGCTAGACACAGACACTCCATCCTGGCTACAAAAAGCCAGCCTTCCCCGGTTCTGCGGTTCACTGTGCTCCCAGTCCCAGAGTGCATATGGCCTTGAGCCTCCTCCCCCAGGTGGTGAATACAGTACGTGACTAAGCGGATCCTCACTGCTCAGCATCGGGTGCTATGTGCTCTAACGTCCCCAGGGCTCTAGGGTGGAGCTGAGAGCATAAAACAATGACCAGACCTTAATACTAATACTAAAAGGAATTTATTACACAGATCTACTGCCAAACAGACCATCTTTGGACTTTTGCTAAGCGTCATGCTATTCGCAAGTAGAAATAAATTTTAGCTCAAATAATGTCACCCAGACCTTTATTAATTTCTATACTCCTGAGCTTTGCCACCTGCTGTTTTTAATTTGTATTTTGCTCACCTAGAGGTCTGGGAGGTCAGTAGCATGTTCTCTTTCTTTGAGCAGACTTTAACTGCAGCCCTGCCTGGAGGCATAGGATAAGAAGATAACCCTTCCATGGCTGTCGTTTGTATCCACTAACTGCATTCTTCCAGGAAAAAGCAGCAGAAAGAATTTTTCTCATCTTTGTAGATGGCAGATTATAATAAAGTTTTTTTTCATCTGAGACATCCTATTATTAATACATTTCCAAATTCTCAGCCCTAGAAACAAACCTTTCGATGTAATTTCTTCCCTGTCCACAAGAGTTACAATGGAAAGGTCATGTTTGCACTAGACTTTGGTTTGAAATTAATCTTCTCTCTTTGTATTTCTATAGAATCCAGGCACTTTATTATTTAGTCATTTCCAAACATGAAATGCTTGTCATTCTTGAACAACGACCTAATCTTCCCTTTGTGGGTAGAGAAAGAGAACTGGAAAACGGCTAGCCATCGTCAGGACACAGGTCACTCGGAGGGTTGTAAGGAGGCCTCAAGAGTCTCCCTCCACGTCTCAGTCTACAAGATAAAGACGTAAAGTGTATGATATTCTCCCGCCATGGAAAGGTGTTCATGCAAAGCCCAGGTGCATCTGGGCATGGGAAACTCCGGGAGTGTTGGCAGGAGGATTACAGAATTGAGTTAGGTAAGGCTAAGTAGTGAGTTCTTCTTTAAATCTTGTTTTCAAGTTTTTTTTTTAACTTAATTCGTTTAGTTTTAGTAAGTGTATGAAATACTGGGTTTCTTTGTCTTTTTGGAGGGTGTGTATGGTGGTGGTGGGGTTGTTCCAAGACAAAGTTTCTCTCTGTAGTCCTGGAATTTGCTCTGTGGACCAGGCTGGTTTCAAACTTAGAGATTAGCCTGTCTCTGTCTCCCTAGTGCTGGGATTAAAGGCATGTGCCATCATACTGGGTTTCTTTGTGACAGTTTCCTGTCATTCGATTTTGCTTGTATTTATCCCTGTCATTGTCCCTTATGCTGCCCCCTACTCCAGATGGTATCTGTCTTCTTCCTAGATAGTGCCCTTTCTGATTTAGGCCTTTCTAGTGAGAGAGAATATGCAATGGCAATGCATGTCTTCTTTATCCCTTCTCCATTATACATAGTTAGTTCAAGACCAACTTGGGCTATATGGGCAGTCTCAAAAAAGGAAACAACAAAGTCCACTTGGATTCCTTCAGACCTCCCAGCTTCAGCACTGAGGCTCTGCCTTCACAACACCTCCTTGTCTTTCACGTGCTGTGTCCTGTGTATGAACACAAAATATTAGATCAGGGTCTCATTTAAGCCCTATCTATTGCTCATGAAACCTCTACTAAGTGGGTACGGACTAGCTCTTGAGAAATTTCATAACATTTTATCGACATATACACTGAGCTTTTATGTTATTCTTGAAGCCAGATGAGACCCTACCCACCCCCTCACTTCAAAGGCTTCCACACTTGAGTAATTCTAAAGGGTAAATTGATTTTCTCATCGTTAGCTGCCTTTGACAATAGGAAAGCTGGCGCACCCAGCATTGCTAAATCGACAGCTCCCTTACACCCAAGGGGAAAGAATACATGTTAATATCTTTAATGACTGGCATCTTTATGAGAAATGTGAAATCATTTATCGTCAGCAACAACCTGCCTAAGATTAAAATGTACTTGAGGTTCAAAATGGAAGTAATCTGTCAGGAGAAATTATTTAGACTGAGGTAAAAATTAAGTGAATAGATTGGCCTCTGATAGCTTCCTAAGGACATGTAGATTCAAGTTGGTTGAAAGTCAGCATGAGATGCAGGAGAAGCTGGAAAAGAACTGGCATTCTACCAGAGGAAAACATACCACAATTACTTGATAAACTCGGTTGTGTCTACTAGGACCTGGAATGACTTCAGGAGGACCCGGAAATCAAGAAGATATGCTGAGTAAGCAGGCAGATGGCTCACCTACTCAAAACAGCAGTGGAACATCACAAAACAACCTCCTCGTAAGATCCTGGTTCTAAACACTCTAGTATTCACTGGGCACTGGTCTCATCCTTCCAAGGCTGCCTTTTAAAGGACCGGTGCTGCTCTGAAGTCTGCCGCTACACAGCAGTGTGCGGGAAGGTGTGGCCTGCTGGAGCGCCTCCCTCACTCGTGATGGGGTTGTGCAACAGCTAACAAGTTTTTACCAGAATCTCACTTTTCTCTTCCTCCAAAGTTTCACAGCAAACTTTTTTTTTTAACCTATTTACCCAGAAAACCTCAGAAATTATAGAGGAAGCACTCTAGCTGTCTGGGAAGTATAATTGGTCTGGAAAAAAGGTGTAAATTGTCAAAAAAAAAAAAGTAAACTTTATCCATGTAATTGATGCCTACACTTTACTATTTAGAAGCTTCTCCTCAGGAAATTTTAGAGTCTGAGTATCTTGTAGGCACTCGCTCAAGGCTACCTTTTCTAGGGAATGGGAAACACATTCTCTTTCCATGGAGCGTTGGCTGAGAGGTGATCCCAGTAGCCACTTGGGTTTGTATATTTAAACATGTACACAGAAGGACATGGGTTGATTGGGTTTGTATGTTTAAATGTGTACACAGATAGGTGTGGCACTATGACAGAGCACTGGCTCAGCACAAGCCAAGCCTCGTCCACTCCTTGATAACCCCCAAACACAATTGCAATACATACATACGTGCATATATACATGCATACACACATACATATGTTTTACAAACATACATACATACATACATACATACATACATACGTACGTATGTATATAGGAAACTAGTAAGAACTTTGTCAAAGAGATGGAGACCAATAATAACCTCAATGTTCCTCTGGCTTTAGACCGAGGAATAAAAAGTCCTTTGATGGTCTAGGAAATGGAACTTTTCATGTGAGTATATATGTGTGTTTGTGTACACATGCATGTAGGTGCCAGAGATTAACTTCTTCTGACACACCTCAGATGCCTTCTGCCTGGATTATTAAAACAGTGTCTCTTACTGGCCTGGCCTGCTGCCATCCAGCCTCTGGGATCTGTTGGTCTCTACTTCTCCAGCCCTAAGATTAAAAGCACATTTAATGTTATATGGATTCTGGGGCTTGGATTCAAGGTCTCATGTACTTTCCTGAATGAATTATCTCCTGAGCTCCCAATTCCCTGTTTTACGTTAGAATTTTAAGATCTAAGCCTAGGTACACTAGGAGGAGGGTAGACTGACAGAGAGACAGAGAAGACATTGAACACAAACTAAATCACCCGGTGGTCTCTGTGTACACAAGTGCAGATGCTATTGTAGTGACACGCATGCCAAGGATCAGGTGCCGGGGGAAGCAAGAAGAACAAACTGGGTGGAGGCTGAAGAAGAAGCAGGGGTTGTAAGAGATGGAACCCGGGATGCCATCCACTGCAAAGGTGCAGACTGAGAGATACTGCTAAGGATGTGAAGAGACACAGAGAGAAAAGACCTCAGTAGACAGAACCTGCAAGAGCCCCTTGTCTGGGGCTGAGAACTGCCAACATTGTTAGGAAGAGGAGGCTTGAGCAAGTGGGACAGGCAAGAAGGGAAATGATGACAGGCAGGCAAGGCCAAGCTGAGTAACCTGAGCAAGGCTGTTGGATTCCAGGCCAAGCAGATTTTACCCACAATTCTCTCACACAGCAGGAAAGTCGGGTGTGTGCCTGAAATGTCCTTGTTGAACAAGAATCTCTGGCCTAAAGCAATGGTGCCTTTTCAGAAGCAAGTGGAGCTGGGTGAATGTGGGCTTCTGTGCTTACCTGTCTTATTTGGGCAAAAAGTGTATCTGGATGATTGGCATGTGAAAGTTCAGAGTGAGAGGACACCACAAAAGGGGCTAATGGAAGCGTGCCTTCAAAGGGCATGGGCTGGGGAGTGTGGCATCTGGGAAGCAGAGGAAAGCAAATCTGTGACATCAAGACAACCTGATCTACATAAAAAGTTCCTGGCCAGCCTATGCTGCATAGTGAGACCCTATTTTTTTGGTTTGGTTTGGTTTGGTTCTTAAGGAAGAAGGAGGAAGAGGCAGAGGCAAGGTGAAAAGGTGTTTGCCACCACAGTCCCTCCCTGACTCATTGCTTGGTGGGAACGTGCCTGTGTCTCCTACAGACAGCTGTGCTCCTGCTCTTCCCTTTGCCAAAGTTTTGAATTCTTTTTTTTTTTTTTTTTGGCTTTTTTTTTTTTGAGACAGGGTTTCTCTGTGTAGCCCTGGCTGTCCTGGAACTCACTCTGTAGACCAGGCGAGCCTCGAACTCTTGAACTCAGAAATCCACCTGCCTCTGCCTCCCAAGTGCTGGGATTAAAGGCGTGAGCCACCACCGCCCGGCTTGAATTCTTTATTTAACTGCTTAGAGCAAAAGGAAGGAGAAATCATGGAATCTAACCAGCAGTGCGCCTGAACATTTTTTTCTTTCACTTTTTTCTTTTGTCATACAGACAGGCAAGTGACTGTAATCTAAACAAAGTTATCCAGTCAAAGGCCACATCTGTCAAATTATCAGAAGGGCAGTTCAGCTTTCCAAGGGCTGACTTAGTCATTTAAAAGTATAATTTGTCTCCCCACCCCCCCCACCCCCCCTACCCCCCCGCTTTATCTCTCTCTCTTTTTCTGGCTTCGAAACTGTGCTTTGCTATAAAGCTAAGGTTTGGTGAATTGAACCAATTTAAATTTTAGGTCTTGTTTTAAGTATTTAGACTACAAAGTCTTAAAAGCTTTTTAATAGAGAACTCTAAACATCATCCTTTCATTAAACAAGCAATTATTGAAAATGTAGAATGGACCAGGGACTGCTGTGGATTCAGATAAGAACCTGCCTTTAACAGAAATATATATTCTAACAAACTACGTTCTTCAATAGAATTTTGCAGGGAGAAATTTTTTTAACAAATATAAGGAAAAGAGATTGATTAAACTCTCAACTAGGCTTAAAGGGAAGAACAGAGAGTAAAAGGGACACCCAGAGCAGGGCTCTCGCCCAGGTTTGGGAGCCTGGGTTCAACTAGCGCAGCAAAAACGCATTTCAATGTATTGGTATCTATCTGTATCCATACGTACATACATATAGGATTCACTGAGATGGTCCAGGAGGTAAATGTACCTTCTGCCAAGCCTGACAACCTGAGTCTGATCCCTAGGACCCATGTGGTGGAAGGAGAAAAACAACTTCTGAAAGTTGTCCTCTGATCTCCACATACCTCTAATGGCATGTACAAATAAATAAATGCAATGACAATTTTAATAAATAAATGAATAAAGATACTATTCAGGGAATGGGAGGGAGTGTAATATCTAGTTTCCTGGTATCCCAGCCTGCTTTGGTGTATATGTGTCTAGCATTGCTGAAGGGGTCAAAGTAGAGCTCAGCTTACTACACAGAAGTTGGGAGAAAGCAACGAGAGGGAGGAGGGCTAAAAAAGGGAAACATCCCTTCTTCTAAACGCACTGGAAGTCATCTGCACACATCATGGTACTATATTCCTAAGTATTAATATTTCAATGTGTTTTACCCAGGAATAAAAATATTACATAATGCATGACTTAATTTTAATATTTTACCTAAGAATTCAAAATATTACATAATGTATGATGCAAAGGCAGAGATGGAGGCAGAGGTGGAGGCGGAGGCGAAAGCAGGATCGCTTCAGCCTGATTTAAGGGTTTTCCTAAACAACATAATGAGATTCTCATTTCAAAAAAAAAAAAAAATCCAAATTTCAATTACGAGTTGTCCTTGACCAGTGGCGCTGGTATTGGTGACTGGTTGGAAGATGGTATGACACTGGTTTGTGAAGACATTTAAGTGGAAGTTAACTTCTCAGTTTATACAAATGGATTACAGAAAAGCTAGCGAAATCTATCCGTATCCTTCACACTGTGGCTCATCAGTTCTACTGTGTGAACAATTAACTAATTTTCTCATGTTTGCACTTCTTTACTAAAACCCACATAACTAAAAAGAGTTACAAATTTAATGGAAAATGATAAGACAACAAGAAATCAATTACTCAGATGAATTTGTGGTTGATAAACTGTCCTAATTGGCTTGCTTTATAAAGATCATTCTCAGGTACATGTATTCCTCCACTTAAGGGGGAGTTGCAGCCAGATCAAGCTCTTGAAAACTAAAAATACCATTAATTGAAGATGCATTTGGTACATGGATGCGTTCAAACATCACTACCTAGACATGTATGACAATCTCAGAACACTTACGTCAGTCTCCAGTTAGGCAAAACCACCCAAGCAAAGTCAATCTTACAATAAATAATTGACTACCTTAGATAACTCATTGAATACTATACTGAAAGTTGAAAAGTAGGGTGGACATATGGGTACTCCTTCAGAAGTTATGACTTTAGAGTTAATCATTAAGCTGAACCATTGTGTCAGAGTAGGGTCTCTCTCTCTCTCTCTCTCTCTCTCTCTCTCTCTCTCTCTCTCTCTCTCTCTTTCTGTGTGTGTATGTGTGTTTTTGTGTCTGCTTGTGTGTTGAAGGGACTGGAAGCGTAAGAAGAAAAGAGAAACAATGCTCCTTCTCTTAAAAATATTGAGAATTGTCTTCAGAGACTATGGTCTTGTTGGCTAGATATTAACATGTTGGTGTGTATTATCTACTAAAGTTTCCTATCCTTAAAAATGGACAGGTATTTAATTATGTAATATTCTCCATAAGGCTGCAAAAACTAAACTAAATGCTTAGAAGTGTTTTACACAGTCTCAGGTGTCAGCTGCTATATGAAATTTAACCATGTATACATACTTGGGGTCAGTGTGTTAAAGCACTAGCCACCAGCCCTCAATCTGATGTGGTCCCCAGAACATACATAGCGGTGGAAGAAAGTTGTCTTCTGACCTACACATGTGTGCAGTGACATGCCTCTTTCCAAATAAATATATAAATGTAACTTTTTTAAAAATAAAAATGTACATTTTATAAACTCTGGAGAAAAATTAAATTATGCTCAGAGGGCTCACAACTTGTAGTACAATACAGACAAGAAGCCAGAATGCTGTATCACAAGCTGATGACTGGGGTCAGATGTGGCTCTGTGTTGAGAGAACAAGAGAAAGTCTCCTGCTCATCACTTTGGATTGTCCTTCTATGAGGCCTGGTGCCTTTGGGACTCAGTCTTTCACTTTAGCAGTTTGTCATTTCATGTGTGTTTTTGAGTGGTGGTAATTGATAGTATTTGAGAAAAGACAGTAGAAAGGACTGAACTGAGTTAGCAGAACAACAGTGGTTCAAGGGGCGCTTCCACCGCCACCGCCACCGCCACTGCAGCAACAGCAGCAGCACAGCCCATAGTTTCCTGTGTGACCAACAGAGACAACAATGCTGTGCTTTGTTTTCACTGTGGACAAGTGTGATGTGAGCAGGACCAGGAGACACCTGCAGGCTGGTGAGGCTTACTTGGAGATGGCATGAGCACAGGTTTTGTGCACACAGAAGGCGTGAGCGCAGAGAGTCATTTTCTAGCAGTCACTGTAGCACAGTTCATGTATACAGAAATGAGTTATCATTCTGCCACTTTGCCTTCACACTCCCAACAAAATAACCCATCAGAAGCTGTAATCTAGGTAAGCCCAACATTTGCATAATCCTAGCCAGCTTTGCCATCACATTTTCTACCAAATTAGAACATGAGCAAAATATATCAACGAACTCACTGTTCTATGACATACTTCTTTCACTGCTCTGAAAATCATAATGGTTTCCTTTAGCTACATACAACAACAAAGAGGAAATATGCAACTTAAAAGAAAACAATTTCCAAAAGTAAAAAACCACATTTGCTCCTTGACAAGAAATCTTTTTAATTTCAGATTATTAAGTTGTTTCCTTATGGTGCAAAATGAGAAATGTAAAATAAGGAGTATGATACACATTTGTAAACCAATTTTTATTTTGTTTTCTTAGCATATAGATCAGTTTTAAACATAACTTATATGGATGCATAATTGTATCTATACTCCTGAATGTATATGTTTGGTTTTTTTTGGTTTTTCGAGACAGGGTTTCTTTGTTTGTTTTTCGAGACTGGATTTCTCTGTGTAGCCCTGGCTGTCCTGGAACTCACTCTGTAGACCAGGCTGGCCTCTAACTCAGAAATCCGCCTGCCTCTGCCTCCCAAGTGCTGGGATTAAAGGCGTGCACCACCACTGCCTGGCTGTTACACTACTGAATTTAATTGTAGCACAGAATTTAGTTCTTCCATTTCCTTTGGAAAAGCTCCATTACTTCAGGAAATCTTCCAAATGATATTTCTGAGTGACAGTCCAGCTGCTCATATTCAGTAGGATTGTCCACTAATGACAAAGTATGCTATAGTTTGAAAAATAATTTTAAATAGAAGAGCAAAGAAGTAGGAGTTTTATGGGCAGTCACCTTCTTATTGGGGGATGTTGCAATGAATGTCCATCACTCCCACCAAAAGTTCAGGGTTCTCATACTGAGTGTTCCTCCTCCAGTTGAGAGCCCCAGGGTCAGGGAAATGCTGTGCCCCCTCAACTTTGCCTTCTGTGCCCGACAGTGGTTCCTCAAATACAACTAACTTCCCATGGTTTAGCTCAATCTTCCTTTAGACATTTAGGAGGAGTGATACCTATTTAGTGGGTGATTTTTAAATGCCATTAAAGAGTATAGGGGTACACTTGTGTTGTCTGAGCACCTGGGAAACGGACAACAGGCAGGAGGACTCTAGCTGAGTCCAGCCTAGGCTTTGTAGCCAGATTGTCTCCAAAAGAACCCCACAAAAACCACACAAACACACACACACACCCCTAATGAACAGAAAAGCAAAGTTATTTAGCATAAAGGTACACACATTCTCCAGAGCAACAATGCTAGTTATTTATTTTGGAATAGATTTTTCAACATAAATGAACCCAAAAAAATATTTTTCCCTATAATTCTTTGTGGTGTTCAGTTTTTCACTTGAGAACTTTGCAAGAGAGTCCATGGTTGAGGAAGAAATGAAACTCATGCCCTTGGATCTTAACATGAACTCACATCAGTCCCAGTGGTAACTGGGAGATTTGGACTTTTTAAATATTTTATTTATTTTGTTCTATGTGTGAATAAGTATGTGCACTGCAGTGCCCATGAGAGCCAGAAGAGGGCATCTGATCACCTGGGACTGGAATAGCAGTGTCAAGAACAGCCAGTGCCCTTAAGCACTCAGGCACCTCTCCAGCTTTAATTTGGACTTCAACACTAACCCTAACTTCAACCTCAAGCCCAACCCCAACCCTAACATACTCCTGCATTGTGGAATTCTCTCTGGTAGAAACTTTCTCTGGGAACTAGGGAGACAATTGTGGCAGAATACTTGCCTAACATGCAAGGCCCTTGGTTTGATTCTATTAGAAGAAGGAAGGAAGGGCACACACCCTTAATCCCAGCCCTCAGGAGGCAGAGGCAGGTGAATCTCTGAGTTTGAGGCCAGCCTGGTCTATAAAGTGAGTTCCAGGACAGCCAGGGCCACACCACACAGAGAAAACCTGTTTTGGAAAACAAAAAACAAAGAAGAAGAAGGAGGAGGAGGAGGAGGAGGAGGAAGAGGAGGAGAAGGAGAAGGAGGAGGAGGAGAAGGAGAAGGAGAAGAAGGAGAAGAGGAGGAGGAGGGGGGGGAGGAAGAAAAGATTCTCTGATCTGGTAGTTCTCTCTACAAGTTTACCTCATTTCTCTTCAGATGTAAAAGCTCCTTAGATGCTCTCCAAGATATTTGTTCTTGTAGCATTCTCTACTACAGTAACTTCCTAGAACTCCCAATTTTAAATTATTTGAGATAAATCAGCACACAAGATTCACTGTCTTTACAGAATGTATCAGTCATGTTTTCTTATGTGCCTGCTAATTGTCCTACAAAGGTTACCATCCCTAGACAAATAACTCTTATGATCAACTGCATTTTTGGGGTGTGTGTGTGTGTGTGTGTGTGTGTGAGAGAGAGAGAGAGAGGGAGGGAGGGAGAGAAAGAGAGAGAGACAGAGAGAGAGAGAGACAGAGAGACAGAGAGAGAGAAAGAGAAACAGAGAGTCAGAGAGACAGAGAGAGAGACAGAGAGAAAGATATTCTCTATGGAGTTTATAGGTATTTCCACTCATGCCTAGCAGTGGATAGGTGGGTCTCTCCTCTAGCACCTTCCCTAATGATCTGGTCTGGCTTTAGTTTTACAGGTCCTCAAAACAGTAATTGTCATTACCTCATTACCTTGAATTGTCAGTTCAACTCTCAGAGAAATTAATTGCCAACACAGAGTTCCGAGTAGCTGGCATGTGAAAGACACCCAGCTACACAATTTTACATCTAATCAAGAAAGATGGGGATGAGAGTTGGCCTATTGTTTCTCGGAATCTGTTTTTGGCTGGAATCCAGCTGGCTCTAACGCTGTCCTGAAGAGTGATGAGTGTTGGAAAAATGTTCGAGCCAGACAATCAGTGTCTGTGAGAGTGTCTTCCACGTTATCAGAAGATGCCCGGGGTAGCAATGGATTTGTGCTGATTAGTGTCCTAAAATTCTTAATGACCAAAGTATAATTTCTAGCCCAGTTATCTTTGGCTACTCTGTGAGTGTAATGAGGGTCTGTAGCATGGAAGGATATATGATATCCAACCCGTGCTTAACAACAGAGGCTTAGAGTTCAACTTCTGCCTTAGCGAGTCTAATAACCCAAGGATAAGGAAGAGAAATCTATGAGGAATGGCAATATTGCAAATTTGTGCATAACCAAGGGCTATATGACAAGATTTAAGTGGAAAGAGAGCACACAGGAAAGGAAATTATTGATGGCTGGAAGAGTTTGGGAAAAAAAAGTTCCATTGAGGTATGGGGGGTGTGTTGAAGTACTGGAATCTTTCTCTTCAAACCAAGACGGATGAGCTCTGGTCTGTGGAACCATTATGGGAGTCAGGCTCAGCCCAGAATGCAGTGTGAGCAAGTGGTTTATAACAGAGGTAAAGTGTAAGCTCAGGATGCCTGAGACCAGTTTACTCAAGAGCATTAAAGAACATGGAAGGAGAACGGGGGAGGACAATGCGTAAAGGGTGTGGACGTCTGTAAGTGGAAGCTGTAAAACTGCTAAGGAGCTGTTCTCGTGGTGACATGAGAGACCCATCCAACAGAGGTATGTAAGGTTAGTGGAGAGCAGAAAGGGTGGAACTCAATTCAGAAACATAAAGGGCTACAGATTGTACCAGTCCCTCTATCTGTCCACTGCATTCATTGCAAGGATATCTTTGTTTTGTTTGATTTGAGACAGTCTCACCATATAGGTCCTGTCTGGCCTGGAACTTTGTAAACCAGGCAGCCTTGAACTTTCCAGCCTCTGCCTCCCAAGCGTGAGATTACAGACATAGGCCACTGTGTGGCTCAGCAGTTTATTCCTTCAGGCTTAAGGAAAGAGAACTTGCCAATGAAAGAGAATAGTAACCAATCTAGATGGAGAATGGAAACACAAAAGCGAAGAAACAAGTTCCTTAAAGACTATCACTTTGTTTCTAATCTTGCTATGGCTGCATCCTGAGCTCAGACCAGAGTTCCCAAGGTCTGTGCTGTTTTCCCACGGCACCCTCTGCTTCTTTGTCTTCCCAGTAACCACTGCCATTACCCAGAACTTTGTTTCCATTTCCATTTGAGTCTTGACAAATGATCAAAGAAGCAACAACGTATGTGTGTTAGTTTATTATTTGGTCACTGTGAAATATACTTCACACAAACCAAAGAGGCAGCCTAGGTTCAGCTATTCCCACAGTCCAATGCTTCTGCTCCTGATTTAGGTGTAGACTGGACCAGACTAGTACCGAAAAGTTGATAGATATTCTTGGAGCAAATGCCCGTGAAGGCCAGATTACAGTCTTGGGTACTGTTCCTCAGGTACCATCCACTTTGGTTTCTGAGACAGTGTCTCTCATTGGCCTGGAGCTCAGTGAGTGGGGTGAGGTAGTTGGTCCAGGCAATGAGCCCCAAGGACATAGCTGTTTCCACTTCTCTGGTTTACAAGAACACGCAACCTCCTGACCTTTTTTTTTTTTAATGTGGATTCTGAAGGCTGAACTTTATACTTGGCAAAGCTAACACTTAACAGCTGAGTTATCTTCTTTGCCCAACATGAAAATTTTAACGTTTATTTTTCTTTGTTTTCTGTCCTTATTTTTGTGTCAAGAAAGTGAATTCATGACAAAATGTGTTTTGACTGCATAGGTATTATTTTTTTCCTTATACTTCATTACTTCTTTTTATTTTAATAAGAACTCTGAACCTCCATTTCAAGAAGCCTTTGTGACTCTAATGGACAGGCCTATAAGCTTAACCTGAAAAAACACATATGAGAATTAGAATTTGAAATTGAGCCGTTCGGAGAATTGGATGACGCTGTGCACACCGGTTACGCTGGCACTTCTGGGTGGAGGCAGGAGGATCTAAAACGCAAGATCATCCTTGGCTGTACAGTGAGGTTGAGGCTGCCCTGAGTTACATAAGATCCTGTTTCAATGTAAGTTCCTAAATAGTAGCTCCTGTTCTTTGACCTCACAGAAGGGCCTTCCCTCCAGGACACCATCCCATTGAGCTAGGTGGGCACTGGAGGAAGCCTGAGGCTATGCAGCCCAGCTCTGTGCTCTGTTGCATGTGATCGCCAGCGATCTGACTTCAGAGCTTGGGTATTAGGTCTTCCACCCTTGAGCTGGAGTCTCCTCAGTTCAGTTGCCAGCCATTAACGTCTTTCAAATATTAACTGGCTCATGTCAATAATACCCTCATGCCCAGCAACTCTGAGTAAGAAATGGATTACAGGTTCTGAGACTCTAGCTGGTGGATCTCCCAAAGGAACCAAAGTAGTTGGTTTGGAGCACTCAGTTGCATAAAATAATCCAGGCCAAAGTCTTCATTAAAAACTTGACTGGAACCCAAGTCCCTTTTGAGAAACCAAAATGCTGTTAAGTCTCTATGGTCATTGCTATTTCCACACATTTTCATGAACTAGAAAATGCATTTCAAGGGCTGGAGAAATGTCTTGGCAATTAAGAGTGCATACTGCTCTTGCGGATAACTGTTCTTCAGTTCAGAGTACCATTAATGGCTGACAATCACCTGTAACTCCAGCGCCAGGGAATCTGTGCCCTCATCTATCCTCCACGGGCACCTGCAAACACATCCATGCCTGCACACATACATGTGCATTCATAATTAAAAATAAAATAAGTTTTTAAAGAAGCATATTTCAATAGCAAATTATGCTGGTTCAAGCTCTGTGTTCCTCTGGTCACAGTGCCCCCAGGATACAGAGCAAGAGGATGAAATGAGCAACGTAGTCATCCTCTTTAATGAAAACAATAACTAAGACTGGAATCCATCTACTGCACCAAGTTGTTGCTCTCCCAAGGAATGCTTCCTGTCTTACAGAGGTAATTACAGGACTGAAATAAAATGGATATAAAGAGGAAGCAAGACTTTTGAGGAGCTAGGAATGGGAGACTGAAGATTTCAGGGCCAGGCTTGGGTGCACAGCAACTTCCAGCTCAGCTTGGAACCTTCCCCAAATTTTAAAATTCAGAACTATGCTCCATGTTAATTACCTTGATTGGATCATTGTATGCTGTAAATATGTGTCAAATGTTACACTTGACTCCACAAATTTGTTCAATTACCATGCACCAATTAACATTTCTTAAAGAGCTACTTGTTTTGTAGTGAAGAAAGGGGTCTGTGAGTGTGTATATTATTTGTAAAACATGTCATTTATACATTCTGTAAGAGGCTATCAATCAAGCTCTTACATGGTAAAATCTGAAGGTTTATGAGCAGAAGCAACTTAAATATTTCATCTCCTTTGCCTCTGGACTCTACATTTACACTTTTCCACCAGCATTATCTTAGCTGAAAAAAAGAAGTCTAAATGTTTTGCAAAAGTAGTTTGCTGTTCTGACTTGAAAAGTCATTATTTCCCCAAACTTAGAAATACCAGAATTTTCTTGGCCAATCAATAATCTCCTTTCCCTGCTTCTTCCCTCCCCTCCCTCTCCTCCCCCTTAGCCCTCGCTTTCTAATGTTAGAAGAGATTCTTTTTAGTCTAAGGGGAAATGTCTTAGTTCTGAAAACATAGGTTGGATTCCTGTTTCCTATCTTTTGATGATCAGAGTTACATTTTGTCAGGCTGAGCTCTATTGGTATGCATTTGCATTCTCATAGTTTAAATATTTATTTATTTTTATATGTAGGAAAGTTTTGCCTGCACGAATGTAAGTGGACCACATGCATGCAGTGTCCAAGGTAGCTAGATAAGGGGTCCTCTGGAAACTTGATTGTAGATAGTTGTAAACTGTCTTGTAGGTTTTGGGAACTGAACCTGTGTCCTTTGCAAGAGAAGGATTTGTGTGTGTGTGTGTGTGTGTGTGTGTGTGTGTCTGCCTGTCTCTCTGTGTGGTGGGTACAGGGGGGCATACATGAGTGTACAACTGCTGAACCATCTCATCAGCCCGTGTTTGCAGATTTTACCCATATTTGCATTATGGGGTTATTCCAAATGTGATTTGAATGCAACAAACCTCTATCACATAATAACCTCTGAAAAATACTGTTGCTGTCTTTAGACAAAGCAGAAGAGGGCATCAGATTCTATTACAGATGGTTGTGAGCCACCATGTAGTTTCTGAGAATTGAATTCTGGACCTCTGGAAGAGCAGTCAGTGCTCCTAACCAGTGAGCTATCCCTCCAGCCCCCTTCTTTTTTTAAATTTTTAGCTATTTACGTTACCGGAGTTCCACCTGCATGTATGTCTTTATATGTACCATGTTCATGCCTGGCACCACAGAGGATAGAAGAGTCATGGATCTGCTAGATCTGGAGTTATAAGTGGTTGTGGGTGCTTGGAAGCCAACCCCAGTCCCTTGCAGATCAGCAAGTGCTCTTAACCACCAAGGTGTATCTCCCCCAACCCTTTTAAAACACATTTTATTAGGAGTCTGTGTGCTTGTGCTTACGTGAGCAGACCCATGTCTCAGCACTCTGGAGAAAGTGAGGACAAGCTTCTTGAGTGGTTGTATCCTTCTACCATGTGGGAGCCCAGGCAGAACACAGATTGCCTTTGCCTACTGAGTCATCTCACCTGACCTGTCTCTCCTTTTTAAGGCTTTGGTTTAACTGGCAACACCAGCATCTCTGCCTGATGTGTTAAGACAGTCTGGAATCTGGCTTGGTTTAAATAGGACCTGACACACTTACTATAGATGTGTTCAGAATGCCAGCAGGGTCAGCTAAAACTGTCTCTTCTCTTTCCTCTTTTCCTTTTCTTGATCGCTCTTTCTCTCTTCCTTCCCCTTTGCTTTCTCAGAGATTCCATTTATGTATAAATAGGCAAATGCACGTACTGAAGGGCAAGTGTCAGCCAAACAATTTTCTTCTGCACCCAGTGAAGGGGCAAATTCGGATCTTTGTGCAGGTGTAGTATACCATAATATGTGATGGCATTTCACAGTTAAAGACAAGGAAACAGTAAAACATGAGAAGATAGGTAAATTGTCCCCAGCATGGCAGCTCAGAAATCTTGGGCCTGAATCACATTTTGACCCAACTGCATATGGCCATATTCAGCCAAACTCAGGTTTTTTACTCCTCTAACAGGGGGCTCTGCTGGCACCCCTTTTATTTAATTAGCACTAAGAACTGACACTGCATCACAAAATTCTCTGCACTGCTATGATATGTGTGTGTGAAGGTGGATTTGGCTCTCTTTCTCCTAAATCCCCATAATAAACACAGAGATACAGAGAAAAGAATTGGTAAGTCATGGAAAGCCTAAGTTTTGCCACATATAAAATAGTACATATCCTATGGCTTTCCTATCTGTCATGCTCCATACACCTCTTTGCTTTGACCAGAGTGAAGCTCTTAGGAGGGAAACGCAGAACAGGATTTGTGGGGGCCTCTCTTTCTGGGATGTGCTTCCTGTAAGATGAAAACGCTGAACTTTTCCGAATTCCTGGATGCTGCCAAGCCCATCTGTCCTCCAGGACGTTCTTTCTGCTCACTAGATGATTGCTTGTTGGCAGGTGAAGGCTAAGGAGGAGGCTCTGTACAAGCAGGAAGTCTATTTAGCGAGCATGTCATGTTATAGAAAGGTGAGTGAGTGCTAAGCCATATTTGTGGCACGCATTTTGAAGATGATATTAACAGGCTCACACTTGTAAAGTATCATCGATAAGGACACACTCTGAATCCAAACAATCATTTCCTTGGTTCATGTGATTCTTCTGAAGCTCACACCTTAAGACAGTGCTTGGAATTAACACAGCAAGCGATGTTACTTGAGTTAGAACATTCTGTCATAGGAGTGGAACAGAGGACTTTGCTTTTTAGAGATGTTATATTTGCCCAGAAAAATGGGTAGAGACATAGACTGGATGGTATTAGGGCTGTTTTCATTAAAGAAATAAAGGATTTTCCCAAGTTCTAGAAACATTCTGTTTGTGGACTTTTCTGTAGTTTCTGAAGTGGAAACCCTTTATGGAAGGAAAGTAACAAACAAACAAACAAACAAACAAACTGAAACCAAACAGAAACCACTAGCTCAACTCGTTGCAACCACAGAGCCAGGATCTCATAGTTACAATTTGTATATCTGGTGAAGACTGGGCCCATGTCAACCTAAGAACTGGTTAAAGCTTAAAACAGGAGAAATCAAACCAAAGCAACACTACATGGAAGGAGAGAAAAATATCAAGGCTGATTTCTTTGATTTCAAAACATATACTTTTATATTTATTGTTATCAAGAGATGTATTATTTTTATTTCTGTATGTAGTATAAGAGTTAGTGTTTTCATGCAATGCCCAGAGAGGCCAGAAGAGGGCATTAACTCCCCGGGAACTGGAGTTACAGAGAGCTGCAACTGCTGTCTGGGTGTTGGGACCTAGGCCCTCTGTAAGAGCAGGAAGGGCTCTTACAGAAGTATCTCTACAGCCCTCAAATTATCTATAATTATGTGCGTAGGTGTTGAGTTTCTGTCTTACAATACACAGTTCTCTTTAGAAAGTTCCTGAATTCATCATAGCCTTAGAAAACTCATTACGTAGCATAGGTTAGCATTCTGAACTTGTAGTAAGCTTAGTGTTTTAGCCTCCCAAGGGGAGGCTTGTCCAGGGGGATCTTTCTTTTAAATTTATTAATTATTATTGTGCGTGTGCTCACGTGTGCTTGAGTATGCTCCTACAGAACAATCTTGGGGAAATGGTTTCTCCTTCTGTTTTCACGTGGGCTCTGGAAATTGAACTCGGGTTGCCAGGTGTGTGGCAATGCTTGTAACAGCCAAAGCACCTCAGGACAGCCTTCTTTATTTAAACAAGAGCCACCTGGCTCTTGGCAGTTCCTAGATTCCTCCTGGTTCTAACTCTTAACTTTGTGTTGGAATTTGTACAACATGAATCTCCAGATCAATTTTGGGAGACTCTACCTTTGATAATGAAGATGTCTCACCCAGAAAGAAACACAATGTCTGAACCAACCTGGGCCACTGCAGCTAGACAGAGGTGTGTCCCTCTGTCTCTTAGATTTACATTTTAGAAACATAGACATTGTTTCCTACATTGGCACTTGTGTTGTTAAAACAAAAAAAAACAAAAAAATAGAAACAAGGAAAAATACGGTGGATGCTGACATTGCAAACCCGTATCTCCGCTATCCGAGAGCCTGAGAGGCAGAGACAAGAAGATCCTGAGTTTCAGGGCAACCTGGGCTACACAAGAAAATCTTCTCAAGGAAAACCAAATAAAGCAACGTTTTAACTTTTAAAATAGAGCCTTTTATTAATTAATAAGCCGTTAATTCATTATTACTTGGGAATACAGGAGCCACATATTTTGAGGGCAAAGTAGAGTAGTTTGTATGGTATGAAAATGGAGGCAGGCTATTAAGTTAGCTCTTTTTCAAAGTTCTAGAGACAAGTCTGCAAGGGAAGGGGGCCGCAGGGGCAGAGCCTCTACGTTTTAGTGGGGTGGGGGAAGTGTGGGATGTGTTGGGGCTGATGTTTTTAGTGGCCAGTGGCTGCAGTGGCAGCCCAGGTGATCAGAGTGGAATGAAGGCCCTTTGACCTTTCCAGGCTCCTGAAAATGTGTCAAATGACCAGTGTCCCTCCACAAACACATTTTGTACGTGAAATACAAAGCTTATATGAAAGAATTTCTTGCTCAGTTGAACTTCCTGAAAAAAGGTACCAATGGAAGATTCCATATTCCCTGGTAGATACAGAGTTTGAATAGCAAGGGACTCAGGATGACTGCATTTAGCTTTGTGTTAAGTTTGTTTTAGAGGTGATGATCCCTTCTCTGTCTTGCCTACATGTTTTTCTTAACCAATTACTCTGGAAGCCTGACATAAATCCTTTGTTTATTTGGTCTGGTTTGGTGTGTGTGTGTGTGTGTGTGTGTGTGTGTGTGTGTTGTCTGCCTGTTTGTAAGTCACTTGCTTGCCTGAATGCCTGTGAAAGCCAGAATATAGCACTGAATTCCCTAAAACTGGAGCTATAGATGGTGTGAGGCACTGAAAAGATACAGGGAATTGAATCTGGATCCTCTGACAGAGCAGCCAGTGCTCTCAACTGCTGAACCATTTCTTTAGTCTTCTTGTTTTCTTTCCAGATTGAGTGCCAGAAGAGAAATGAAGAATGGTCCACTTTGGCTGCCCCTGCTCTTTATTATCCTTAGTGCTAAACTCAGGAATTGGTCATCCAAGCAGCAAACACTGGCTCAGTGTGGATCTCATAGATCCATCAACGCAGTTACTTCAAATCCCTCATGGTCCAAACTACCTTTCTCCTTCCACCCCTCCGTCTCCACTTCTACCTTTGGAAATGCTGAGTAGAGCACAGGTCCAAGATCTCTATCTTGAATGATGGAGTGACAGAGCCAAGCTCATTCCTACATTGTGGGTCTAGATCGCTGAGGGCACCTGTCCACTTCCCATGGTTACTAATAATTCAATAATACATATGCTGCGAAATATATATATATATATATATATATATATATATATATATATGTATGGTATGTTTTATTCACAACCTTCTAAGGTAAGTAGCCTTGTATTCATCTTACAGACACTTAATTAACCATTGTTTGCTCAAGGCTGCGTAGACAAGTAATATCACCTCTGGATTAGAACATGGGCTGGGACTATTCAGATCTACAGCCATAGTTAGTATTTTAACTGACCGAGGGGCACCTCATAGTTCTAATTCCTGTCAGAATCATCAAAGAATGTTGAAATAGATGGGAATGTTTTACCTAACAATCTTGACTTGGGACAACAATTTCACATTTTGACTACAAGTGGTGCTTCCCCTAAGGGCTCTTAAAACAAAACCAATTGAGTTTCATACTTGTTCCTCCTTTGTAATGGATGGATGAGGAGGAAACACTAAGAGTTGGCTCATGGCTCTAAGGGGATTACTAGAAAATGCCTTCAATGTCTGAGTGTCTCTGTGAGTTGGTGAACACACATTATGTCCTCTACAGAGATGAATGTAAACCAGGCTAGTCCCTGTCACCTTACCTGAGGAGGTAACAAGGTAAAATAAGCAAACTACCAAAGCAGGATATAATAAAGCAATTATGCTAGGTACAGTGTTGGGAGAAGGAAGGCTCCCATCTATGTGAGTGACTGGGGGGCCTTTGGGAGAATGTAGAAATCAAGCTAAAATTCTGAAAGATGAGTAAATAGTTGTGGGTGAGTGAAGCGATCCTTTTCATACACAGCCTTATGACTGTAGAACCAGAAAGAACCACGTGGCCTTAGGATATAGCTCAGTGGAGAACACTTGCTCAGCACACAGAGGCCCTGGGTTCCATTCCAAGACCCCCAGATGAACAGCATACATGATATGAGCTCACTTCCCACTCAACAAGGTTGCAAATGATTAGAATGAAGAGACTTAGAAGGCATGGACACTGACCTGGTCACAGGAGTTGGGGGTAAGACACAGCTATTGCTATTGTGGGACAGGGTGGGAATATGGTTAGAAAGTTGAGGCTAACATCAGTGGGCCAGTGTGAAGGTGCAGCTCAGTGGGCCAGCAAGTGCAGGTGTAGGTCAGTGGGCCAGCATGTGAGGGTGCAGGTCAGTGGGCCAGCATG
>NW_021604566.1:13628970-13632366 GCF_004785775.1 Grammomys surdaster
GTCAGTGGGCCAGCATGTGAGGGTGCAGGTCAGTGGGCCAGCATGTGCGGGTGCAGGTCAGTGGAGGAACTACACAGCTTTCTGTTTCTGAAGCCTCAATTGCCAGCACATTCACAAACAGAGGGAAATGGAGACAAAGAGGACCAGTTCGGAGATTGTTGTGACAGCCCACACGTAACAGAATCATTGCACTGGGGCAGTAGCTGCAGGCCAGATGTGGAAGATATATTAAAGGAAAGACTCTTAGGATTTGATGGCAGATTGGCTGTAGAGAATAGGAAAGCTGGGGTCGAGGAAGAGGCTGAGGGGGAGTTCACAGGCTTTTCCTTTTCCTCCTCAGCATAGTGAGATTGAATTGAAAATATTTTTAAGAAGGAGACATTTTCAGGCATTTTTTTTCCCTGCGAAATACTTTCTTTCGACTTTTTTCATGGATCTTACAGGAAGGTGAGTTAATCATATGGCCTCATACTTAATTTTACTCAAGAGCCTCTTTGTCTCAATGTCAATAATGACAAAAATACAAATATTTAGAGCAGTTTATAAAAGCTGAAATACCCTTAAATTCATTCTGGCTATGCACAGTTTTTTTGTGCAGAAAAAAAGAACCTGGTATCCTAACTGGACCCATGAGTTATCCTACCTAATTCACATGGCAAAGACTGACGATAACCAATACTATACACAGCTCGGGATTGGAATTCTCCTTTGAGGACTGAAAGAGCAGAAGTTTCAAATCCCAAACCTTATTCTATGCACAGGGAGTTAGGAAAAGAAGTGTCACACTTGCCGCTTGGCTGAACCATGACAACAGAAATGGTTGCAGCAATCTCTCTGATAGCCCATTAAGTTCCCCAGATGAAAACAGAATACAGACACTGATTTTAGCATCTTGATGGAGGTCCCCATTCAATCTGTCAAGACAAAAATTAATGTAAGCCCCTCCATCATAAAAGTGAATTTTGTAACTTTCATGAATCAACCTTTCCACCCATCTCTCAGAAATGTCACCTTAATTCAGATCTAGGTAAAGGACACAGCTACAAGACACACAGAGCCTCACCCTACTCTGGTTCTTTCCCTGAGAGAGACCCCTGTGTGTTTGAATACTGACAGAAATTTCCTGTGTCAGCAGCACAGTGTCGTCAGGAAGAGACCAAATGTCACACTGATGGGTGTAGAAGTCACCACAAATAAGTCTCTCAGTGTTTGCCATCTGGAATGGGTAGATTCAGATTTTGGCAAGAAACAGAGACTGCCCTGTGGGCACTGTCTTTTCAGTTAGTGCTTTCTGCTCAGTGAGTTATTTTACATTGCTCTGTTAGGGAGACAAAAACATAAGTTTGTGTTTTCAAGGTGTGAACTGACTATGTTCCAACACTCAGTGTCTTGTTTGTGCCCTGCTGCCTTGGACAAGTGACTTTTTGGGGTGGGAGAAGGGGAGTCTCCCATATTATCTACCTCTTGACCAACCAACTTGGTGATTAGTCTCCAGGCATAGGCTCATGTGGCCCCTGTAGGGCTTCCATTCATAAGCGGAACCATGTCCTTGCCTTTGTTAGAACACCATTGTGGGACATCTCCTTGGGTGAAAGCCAGCCTAAAAGTAGGACTTTATGTTGTCCAGAAATAATGCTACAATGGCCTGGCCAGCAAGCTCTGAACCTGCTCCATGCCTAAGGAGCGGCCATCCTGCTATGATGAGAGACATTAGTCTCCCTTTCCCCATCCCCTTTGAAACCTCAGTTCCACAGCAAAACTAATATGGAATGAATGGAATTCCAAACGGCCTCAGCTTATGAACTAAGTGCTATTTCACTTTGGTTATGTAATATTAGGGCTCAAATAATGCTCAGAATCACTGGTGGGAGAATGCTTTTCACTGAAGATGTTCAGACCTTGGCCGCAGGACATTCTGAACAACAAACACCTCAGCACCATACTGGGATACTGGCTTTATCTTAACTTTTGTTTTTTAAAGATGAGTATTTTAAAGTCAGCTCTATGATTACAAAAATATAAGACTGAAACCTGAAACCAAACGTTAGATCTTAAATCAAACCACAGAGTCCGAGGCATTCATCCCGTTGCTCTTCCTATTACGTAGTCCTCCTTGTAAACAGCCCAGATGCAGTGTTGTGTACAAAAATCTCTCACCTGCCAAGGGTAAGGAGCAGGCTGGAGTTCTCTACCCGATTCTCAATCCTTGTAGGACCAGGTTCTTCCATAGGGCAGGTATAGAAAGCAAGTGAGTCTCTGAGTGCAGTAAAAGAAGTAACTCAGACTCACCCATCCTGCTCAAATACTTGAAAAATAAAAATACCTTTTTAATCCCTCAGAAAATAGGGCACTAATTTGAAAGGCTTTTTTTTTTTTAACGACATAAGATGTAACATGTAATGCCCCTTGTTATATTCCATACAATTAAATCCTGGTGGGTGATTTTGGCAGAACAGTTAGCCACACATCAGATGACAACTCACTTACTGTTGCTCGGCACCCAGATGACCATTAATTTCCAATGACTAATTTGTAATTAAAATCTTTTTGTTTATTTGTTTATAGCCGTGGCTGAACATCTATTTACATTTAATTAACACTGTTGAAAGCCTATAAATGCAGCGACTTTAATGATCCATTCCAGATAGGCTACTTTAGTTTTTCCTGACTTGTAAAACTCACACACAGATCTGCAAGTGAATTACATCCATCTGCTCCCCCTACAGCTGCAACTGGGCTACGTTAGAGAGCGATTTCCTCCTACCTCCCTCTTTGCTTTGCTTCCAGCTCTAAGTATTTTTGTTTCAGAGCCGACCCAAAGACTGCACCGACGGTAGCCAGCCCTTTTCTCCGAAGGAGTTCCCAGACTTGGTCTCTAAAAATTATTAAAAACCACTCTTGCTCCACCCCAAATCGACCCAATCTACCTTGCACAAATTCGGTTAACAAAGCGTTTCCGACTCTGTCGGCTGGTCATATATCCTTAGAAGAATCTTTTCTTATTGAGAAGGAGAACGCAAGAGCTTCAAAGTGAACTCTTTAACGGTGAGAGCTAAAATAAACGCTTTCTTGGCCTTGCCCATCCTTGATAAGCAATCCGCACCTACTCTTCTGCGCCTATAACGGGGACCTCAAGGCACCCGGGCTCCCAAAGACAGTTTCTTCGTTACACCTTCAAAAGCAACGCACGAGAAGCGTTAGCGCTACAAAGACAGCCGAGCCGGAGCTATGTGCACTGTTATCTGTCAGCCGGACAATAGCAGCATTGATGGAACCGCGAGGACTGGCTTTGACAAGTGTGCTGGGCTAGCATTACATTCCAAACTACGGCGAGAGAGAGGGAGAGAGCGAGAAAGAGAGAGGGAGGGAGAGGAGAGGAGAGGAGAGGAGAGGAGA